>NW_020954587.1:22059104-22334467 GCF_900497805.2 Vombatus ursinus
GTGTGTGTGTGTGTGTGTGTGTGTGTGTGTGTGTGTGTGTGTGTGTGTGTGAAATCCTGCACATTGGGTGTGGAGGGAGGGGAAGTCTCCCAGCTAGTCCTGGTTGCTTCCTTCTGCAGCCTCACCATCCTTGGTTCTTGTAACTCAGGTTCTTGTAAATTTTCATCCCTTCTGCTTAACTGGGAAAAAAAAAAAAAGGAAGGACGGGAAAAAAAAGAATCTGAAGAGATGGGATTAGGTAGGGAATAGACCTCACTGCCATGTGTGTTGGTTTGGAGAGCAAATGTGTCTCCATTCCTTTTGTTTACAGGGGATAACATAAGATAGTTCTCATCACTGGTACTTTTAGAGTTCCATAATCTTGAGGGGCAGGTAGCTAGACGGCTCAATGGGTAGAGCACTGGGCCTGCAGTCAGGAAGACCTGAGTTCAAACCCAGGCTCAGGCACTTACTATGTGACCCTACACAAGTCACTTAACGTCTGTGTGCCTTTATCCACTGGAAAAGGAAATGGCAAACCACTCCAATATCTTTGGCAAGAAAGCCCTATGGACAGTATTGGCATGCTCTGGTTCATGGGGTCACGAAAAGTTGGACATGACTGAACAAATGAAAAACAACAAATCTTAAGGAACTGTACCAGCTCTGGACAAGTGCCACTACTAGGACAAGATGCTCTGAAAAGTCAAACTTTCGCTAAGCATTGGGTATAGCTCTGTCACTTAAACAGTTAGAGCTCTGAAATTCACTTTGTCAGGGCTACTCCCAGTGGGGATATTGAGTGCTGCACATGATAAGGAACTACAGTAGAAAAATTGGTGAAAAAATCTTAAACCTGTGGTTGGATAGGTTTTTTCTGTCCAGCACGTGTCAAAAAATTGTAAAAAACTAAAGAAGTAGGAGCTTCTGGTTTTTCATGGAAACAAATACTGAGTGGTGAAAATCATGGAGTTTATAATGGCATTTAAGGAACACAAGGTCCTGTTTGGGTTCGGAAAATGGGAATTTAGAGTAAATGGGAAGTTTATTGCACTAAGCAAAATTAGTGGGAAAATGGTTCTGCAAAGTGTTGATCTAAAACTCAGGTCTCATTTCTTTCAAGTAGTTTATAGAGGGAGACTGGCTTATATCCGCTCAATTAGTGGTTGGTTCTCAAAAACTGCTCGATGAATTTTGAATTGGTGGGTCACTTTTGTGAGTGTAAAGTATCTTTACGTATGTATATTTCTGCTGCATATGTTTCATAAAGGGAGAAAGATCTAATTAGATTGCAGATTGTGTTCCTCATGTATTATAAATTTCCATAAGGCAAGGGGAAAAGATGAACAGCTCACTTTAAGCATTAAGAAAACCTCTGAGGAGAAAGGTCTGTAACATAACCACTGTTGGTTAGCGGATGAATTTCTTTGGTGTTTTCACAAGAAAATGTTAAATAAAATGCTAGTTCTCCATAATTATGGGTGGGTGACTGCGAGTCTGTCTACAGAAGAAAGCACAAAGTTGGAAATTAACCACAATGAGAATTTGTGCACAAGAATTATTTGCAAAGCATATGGTTAAAAGACATCTTGGAGTATTTAAATACCTCTGGTATGCTCCAATAAGATCATTTGTGGTTTTGACAAAACATTTTAAAGCAGCATTACAAAGAACCACTTGTACAACTTTTCTTGCTTCTATGGGGTAGTTTGGGAAAAATAGTTTAAGCTTGGTAATTTGAAAAGTCATAATGGAAACTTGTGGAATTTTCTTCATAATAAAATGAACCCAGTTGGAAGCAAAAAAAAAAAAAAAGGTAATAGTTTGTTTTTAGATGCACAATATAACAAACATTTATAAGCATATACTATGTGCAGGGTCCTGTGATAAGCACTGGAAAAGATACAGAGTCAATATACAATGTCTCTGCACCCAGAGTGTGAGGAATAAGATGCTCAAATAGATAGACATAATTATATAATAGTACTATATCCCATTAGTGCATTAAAAATGATGAAAATGAGCCAATGGTAGAGAGATTGCAAAAAGACAAGTACATTAACACACTACTGATGGAGCTGTGAATTAGACCACTTTAGAAATCAATTGATAACTTATATGAAGTCATTGGACTACTTTGTATCCTTAGATTCATCAATCCCATTACTACACATATACTAGAAGGAGGTCAATGACAAAAATGAAACATCTTGTAAATAACAAAATATTCATAGAATTTCTCTTTGTGGTAGCAAATACCTGGAAACAAAAGGGATGCCCATTAATTGGGAGATGCCTCACCTACGGCATATGTAAGTGAGGCAAAACAAGAAACGATGAATATCATGGAGGATTTCAGCAAAACATGGAAGAACTTCTGGGAATTGATGCAGAGTAAAGCAAGCAGAATCAAAAGATCAATGGTTTCAACAACTACAATAATGTAAGTAGTAGTAGTAGCAGTAGCAGTAATAGTAGTAGTAGTCAGTCATACTGTGATGAATTGTAATGAACAGTCTTAGTACTGGAACTGATAAGGAAACAAACTTTCCTCCTCTTAAGAAAAGAGGCAAAAACTGTGGGCATAGGATCTGGCTATGTCATTTGGCTATATCTAAATGTGGGGCATTTTTTCTACATCAAGTGGCAGAGAGTTAAGTAAAATTACAGTATCATTAAAAAAAAAGAAAAAGCTATTTTTAAAAAACGAGTGCATTTCAGAGTTACAAAACAGTGCAAGCTTAAGGGGATCAGAAAAAGTTTTCTAGACAAGGTGACATTTAAGTTAGTATTTAAAGAATGAGTAAGGGGCAGCTAGATGGTGCAGTGGATAGAACACTGGCACGAGAGTCAGGAGGACCTGAGTTCAAATCCAGCCTCAGACACATGATACTCACTAGCTGTGTGACCCTCAGCATGTCACTTAACCCCAATTGCCTTGCCAAGAACAAAAACAAAAACAAAAACAAAGAATGAGTAAAAGGAATCCACAGGTGAAGAACAAGAGACAAGGCATTCCAAGTACAGGGAATTCTGAGCAACTTGACCAAAGGTACAGAAGGTTTAGTGATAGGAAGCTTACAATAAAGTCACTGAAAAATCCAGAAGAATGACCTGGAAGTCAGTAGGTGATAGCAATAAGAATGTGAAGAGTGGACAAGTAAATTACAAAAACCTTTGAAGAGAAAAAGCCAGAGAGGGATAACAGCAGCTAAACAATCTAAAGGCAGCAGTGGGGAATAAAAAAGCATTCTCTCCCTTCCTCAAGAATCTGTGAATCTAGAGTGATTACAACTGAAGAGAAATGGAAAAGAGGTGGTAGCCTCAGGGGAAAGCCAGGTTTCCTTTAATACAAGGAGGCGGAAGCAATGCTGTTTGAAAGGTACAATGAAGTAGAAGCAATTTTATAAAGAAGCAGTAATTACAAAGGACATTAAAATGGTACAAGCCCGGTAATGGGTAGCCCAAGTTGATGTGGGCTATATAATAATTCCAAAAGAAATCTGCCTTGTTAAATTTAATTTTCCATCATGTTACTGGAATACATAGCACTACAGTAGAATATTAAGTGATATACTTAAAACTACTACTATTCTCCGAGTATTTAATTAGCTCAAATCTTCAGCAAGACACATAAGAAAATTGTCACTCACCGTATCTGAAGGAAAAAATGGTGTTGGTAAATTCTGACTTCGTAACAAAATGCTTTCTATCACAAACGCTATGTGTTCTGCTTCAAGAACATCACCAGGATAAATAAAAGGAGAAACAAGAAGTAGAGCCCACTTATTTAAGTCATCAATGGACTAGGATGAAAGAGGAGAAAAAAAAGGAAAAGATGTTAGATATCATTGCAATATTTCTACTATCATTATTCCAACAGTACAGTTCCAGGCAGTTTGAGCACAGGCATACCTCAGAAATATTGTGGGCTCAGTTCAGGACCACCACAATAAAGCAAATATCACAATAAAGTAAGTCATATAAATTTTTGGTTTCCCAGTGCATATAAAAGTTATGTTTACATTATACTGTAGTCTATTAGGTGTGCAACAGCATGATGACTACAAAAACAATCTTAATTACAAAGACATATCTTAATTAAAAAATCCTTTTGTTGCCCCCACCATGTTGTCGTCTCTTCTGTGGCTTCTCCCTCTTCTCTGGCTTCTCTGCCTGATCTCCTGACACCACTGAGGAAGGATGAATTCGCTCTTAGCAAGGAGGGTCCAACCCCCCCACCCCACACACACACCCCGACCCCTCCCCCCTTAGGTAATTAAGATGCTGTTATCCATAGGCATGTTAACCTTGTCAGCCACACAGACATATACTATTTTGACTGTCCAGCTGTTTACATTCTTTAACCTATTACCTGTAGAGGCAGACATTTTAGCATATAATTTTGAAAATGTTATCACAGGGGGCAGCTAGGTGGCGCAGTGGATAGAGCACTGGCCCTGAAGTCAAGAGGACCTGAGTTCAAATCCGGCCTCAGACCAAACACTTGACCTGTACTAGCTGTGTGACCTGGGGCAAAGTCACTTAACCAGTATTGCCTCACTAAAACAAACAAACAAACAAACAAACAAATAAAATAAAAAAAATGTTATCACAGACATTTGATGACTTTCCAGCAAGATTTGGTTATAGACTTCCAACCAAAGGTTTAAAGGGATTTCTGATAAACTCACAACCAGAGAATGCCTAGGAACCCATAGCACCTCCACCACTGAAAGACAACTCCTCCAGTGCCTTCATTGTGTTAATTAGAAGACTTGACGGTAATTTTGATATTAAGGTTTTACATGCATAGAAAGCAGGACACAAAGCAGCCATATTACACAATGTTGATTCTGATGACCTAATTAGCATGGGATCCAACGACATTAGTATTTTAAAGAAGATCGACATTCCTTCTGTCTTTATTGGTGAGGCATCCGTTAATTCACTTAAAGATGAATTCACATATGAAAAAAGTGGCCATATTGTTTTGGTTCTGGAGTTTAGCCCTCCTCTAGAATACTACCTAATCCCATTCCTCATCACAGTGGGCATATGTCTCATCTTGATTGTCACCTTCATGATCAGAAAATTTGTGCTGGTTACTAAGGCTAAACATAGAGCTAGAAGGAATAGACTTCATAAAGATAAACTTAAGAAACTCCCTATACATAAACTCAAGAAAGGAGTTGAGTATGACATATGTGCCATTTGTCTGGATGAACACGAAGATAGAGACCAACTCAGAATCCTTCCTTGTTCCCATTCATATCATTGATTAACTAAAACCAAAAAAACCTGTCCAGTATGTAAACAGAAAGTTGTCCCTTCTTAAGGAGATTAAAACTCTGACACGGAGAGCAGTCAAGGAGAGAATAAAGTCTCAGAACATACCCCTTAGAACATCAGCTTCTGTTAGTGCCCAGTGCCCAGTGCCCAGTCATTTGGGACTTTATCAGAATCTCATTCCCATCAGAACATGACAGAATCTTCAGACTACGAGGAGGAGGATGACAACGAAGATATTGATAGTAGTGATGCAGAAAGGTTGTCCAACTGCAGCCCAATGGTGACAGGAGTTACAACATAGCAAATAAGGTTGGAACTTCCAATTCTATTCATCTTCTTCTTACCTTGTATGAAAAAAAACTGTTGACCAGCTTATCCCTTTATGTGTATTTAAGTATATACTTTCATTGTCTATCCCCCCCTTCAGTTACTTCTGTAGAGAGGAATCTTAGTGTGTTCTATGATTTAATCAAATTTTATATATATATATATATATATATAAATACAAATATATATATATATATAAATACAAATATATACATATATTTTTTCTTAATCAGGTTTTCATCCACAAGAATCACACTTCTTATTACTAAAGCAGAACATCATCAAGGTGCTGGACCTCAAGCATCATTCTCTTTTTGGAATGGAATATAGACAAAAAAATTAAAAAAGAAAAACCACTACAAGTATGGCTTACATGAAGACTTGATTACAGTATGCAAGTATATTTATTACCACAATGAATTCTGCTGCCACACCATACACGGCCTAACCCAATTTTCCAGAATTTTCGGTATCCACTTGCGGGTTCCCCCTAAACTGTCTTCATTATTGACAGGTTAGGCCATTCAATATTTTTCTCATGAATACTATAAGAGGAAAAAGAAATATTTAGTAACAGAATTTTCTTTCCTATTCACAAATAGTATTTTAAGCCAGAAGACAGCAGTTTGAGGTAGAGTGCTGAAAATTTTGATATTAAGACGGTTCTCATATTTAATAATGTTGAATATTAGTTTGATCCAGCAGCTAGCTAAACTAATATGGCCCCACATTTATACTGACTTAATTTTCAGGAATAAAGGATTGTGTGTTCATGTGTGACCAAAGCAAAAAGATAGGCAACACTGCATATAAATACTAACTAAAATTTTAGCAAATGTTCTGTTGATCTTCTGATCACATATGCATATACGTATGTGTGTGTATATATATGTTTATATACGTGTGTGTGTGTGTGTGTGTGTGTGTGTGTGTATATATATATATACACACCTCTTAATAAAGAGCATCTTAGGCTAATCTCCTAAAAAAATACTTTGTTGCTAAAAAAAAAAAAATGCTAACCATCATCTGAGACTTCAGTAAGTTGTAATCTTTTTGCTGATGGAGGTCTTGCCTTGATGTTGATGGCTGATGACTAATCAGGGTGGTGGTTGCTGAAGGCTGGAGTGGCTATGGTAATTTCTTAAAATAAAACAATGAAGTCTGCCACATCATTTGACTCTTCCTTTCACAAAAGATTTCTCTGTAGCATTCAATGCTGCTTAGTAACATTTTACCTGCCACAGAACTAACTAGAGTCAATCCTCTCAAACCCTACCACTGCTTTATCAACTAAGTTGATATAATATTCTTCAATGTTGTTGTGTCTTAGGGAATAGGAAGGCCCAAGGACAGGGAGAGAGCCTGAAATGGCTGGTTGTTGGAGCAGTCTGAACACACAAACATTTATTAAGTTCACCGTCTAACATGGATGTAGTTCATGGTGCCCCAAAACAATTACAACAGTAACATCAAAGATCACGGGTCACAGATCCACCATAATGGGTATAACAATAATGAAAAAGTCTGAAATACTCCAAGAATTACCAATATGTGACCCAGAGACACAATGTGATCATGTGCTGTTGGGAAGAAGGCACCGATAGATTTGCTCAGTACAGGGTTACCTTAAATTTGGCAAAACAAAACAAACAAACAAACAAAAAACCCACAGTATCTCAAAGCACAATAAAGCAAAGAGCAACAAAATGAGGTATGCTTTACTTCTAAAAAGAAAAAATTAGCCACTCAAATAAATATAGATAATTCAATTCAACAAATGTTTATTAAATGCTTAGTATATGTTGGTTACTAAGGCTAAAAAAAATAAAAATGAAACAACCCCTATCCTCAAGGAGTGGGCCTCTTCCATTTATGAAAGTAGTACCAATTTCTCAAGTGCCACTCTTTAAACTATGCCAATTTACATAGCTACAAGATCCCTTTATTGCATATTTAGCTATTTGTACTTAAACAAAATGTCCTAAAACTTGGCTTTCATCCAGTCCCCCTTTCCTATTAGAAACATAAAAACATTTTAAAATGATACTCGTTGAGCATATTTATAAAAGGGCAGATGCAGAAAACATATAGAGCTAGATAAAATAATAAAACCATGCTGACTGGAACCACCTCAAATGTATGTCATCTAATATCAACTGGGCCCTCACTGCAGCAAGAAAATCATTGTACACTTCCGTGATCAATTTTTTATCCCACTCACCATAACAGCTATTCCAAACCTTTTCATCCCTTTAGCCTCCCATGCCCACCACCTCTCTCAAACTCTGAGCTATGGACATAGATTCATACTTCACTGAAAAAAATTATGAACATTTCTAAAAAGTTCACCCTCCCCCCCTTCTCCTCACATCAGTCAGTCAGAAAACACTCTTCTCTATCTCCTTTTTCACTCCTGTCTCACATAAAGAGGTGACATTTCTCCTGGTTAAGACAAACCCCTCTCCATGCACCCTTAATTCTATCCCCTCCCATCTCCAGAGATTGCCCCTACTATCATCCTCACACTCTCTAACTTTCAATGTCTCCCTATCTACTGGCTGTTTCTCTATGGCCAACAAATACGTCCATGTCTTCACAAACATTAAAAAAACTTTCATTCAATCTAACCATCCCCACTAGCTAACATCCCATATCTCTTCTCTTCTCAGTTAAACTCTTTGACAAAGCTATCTATCTATACTATTGGCCACTACATTTCCTCTCACTCATTTCTAATCTTTCTGCAATCTAGCTTTTAACCTCAACTGAAACTGCTCTCTACAATGTTACCTTACAATCCCTTAATCGCCAAGTCTAAAGGCCTTTTTTTCAATCTTTATTCTTCTTGACCTCTTTGCAGCCTTTGACACTAACACCCTCTCCTCCTAGCTACTCTCTTGGTTCTCCCCTACCTATCTGACTGCTCCATCTCAGCCTCCTTTGTTGTATCTTCATCTACATCACACTTCTTAACTATGGGTATCTCCCAAGGGTCCGTCCTGGGCCCTCTCCTCTTCTCCTGGTTTGGTGATACCATCAGCTGCAAAGGATTCAACTGTACCTCCATGCTTCACTGTCATAGAGCACATGGATATAGTGTTGCTACCAAAAAGATGGGCATTTCATTTCACAGGAACCTTGGGATCATTAAAAGAGCTCTGCAATTTCCTAAAGACGATCCTGGCCTATTTTCTTTTTGCTCAACTCAAGATTTAATTCATTGTCCATGTGTACTTCTGTTCCAGATATACATAATGATGGACAAACTTTATAGAGTGTCCTTCCAAATGCATGTTGTAATATGGGCAATAGACATTCTTCAACCATTCAGTCTTTCCTATGTAGATGCTCAGGCCCGACTCCTTTAAGTAGTTACAGATCTCTTCCAGCATATTCTGTAATATTCTACAGTTTAATACAATCTGCACAATGTCATCAACAAACAGGAATATCTAAAGCACCTTGTCACCCACAGGGAGTTCCTCTTCAATTTGAACTCTGAACTAGATCTCCTTCACCACATAAGAAGACTTGGTCTCCAAAAAAAACAAAAATTAATATCATACAAGCAATGGAAAGTCATATGGAAGATGTGATATATAACCAATAAGGAACTTCAAAGGAGAGGAATAAAAGATGTCTTCAGGCAATCCTATGATAAGAAGAAAAGATGAGCTTATTATGTGGTGAGGGTAAGAAATGATAGGTAGTCACCTAGAGAACTTCAATGGTACCTTCAAACTGTCAGGCAATACTAAGGAAGTCTTTCAACACATTGGGTGATGAACTTTAACAAGAACAAGGGTCAAGAGTCACACAGGATGGGCAGACACAGGAGGATTGTGATCTTTATCATTGGAAAGGACTTCCAGTTCCACAGTTTATAGACTATTAATATATATACAATAAAACCTTCTCCTATGGTACAAGACCCATTGAACAAATGCAGACCCAGATCTGAAGACACAGCTATAGTGTACTAAGTCTCAAAGTACAACCTACACGTGGCGCACTACAGGTGCTGGAAGTCTACTGCTTCCACTATGCTATCTGTCCCTTCATGTTGAAGAGGATCAATAACACCACAGGGTGGTGTTGCCTTGCATGTGATTTGGATTTAAGTGAAGCAGAGTTGCAAAAAGTCATCAGCCACACTCTCTCTTCCATTGTCATCCAAGGCCAGTGGTGTCTTAGATGTCTGACCAAGTTCTAGGTGCTCCACAGTGCCTGCTGCCACCGTCTTCATAGCCATTGGAATAAATTGTTCTCATCCACCCATTCCACCAGGGGAACCATCCCCCTAACTCACCAACAGGTTTAAGGCCTGTGGTTACCCTCAATCTGGTTTAGCCCATCTGCTGAGACAGTTGTACTGTGTGATCACTGTAAATGCTACAGCTTCTTGGAGCCACAGGTGAGACTTGGGTGAAGGGGAACACCAGAGGTGAATGAGCAGCCCTGAAAAGGGCATGGCAAGCCCTCACAGCAGAGGTGCTGAATACCTCATACTGCCACTATAGAGGAAACCTATGAGAAGATACCACCTAAGGGAGGTAAAGCCTGATAGATAAGAACAGACAAGCACAGAGAGAAATGTTGTGGAGATTAAAAACAAGACTTGACAACTGGGATTGGATATGTCAGGTGAGTGAAAGTGAGGAGCCAAGGATTATACAATGGTTGTGAAGTTGGGTGACTAGAAAAATTATGATACCCTTGACAGTAATAGGGAAATTTGAAAGAGGAGGTGGATTGGGGAATATAAAGCTCAAACAGGAAAATATTGCTCAAATATTTTTAACAGTTCTCCACTGAATGAAAGCCAAACATTTTACATAGTATTCAAGGCCCTCCTAGAATTTACCTTTCCCGGCATTTACCTTCCAAATTTACCTTTCCTGGCATATCTCAAATCATACTCCCTCACTCCACTCAAACTGTATTACTGGACATGATTTGAACATATCTTTCTTTTCTCCACAATTTTACTCACACAACTTTCAGGAGTTTTTTTTTAACATCCGTAAGCAAAAACCTGCCCATTTCTCAAGTCCTGGCATAAATGTCACCACTTCCATAGTTCCAATCAACAAGTCTTTATTAAGTATCTACTACTGGATAGCACTTTGTACCTCTCCTATAGCACCTATTATATTCTACCTTCTATTACTTACTTGTGTATAAGTACTAACTCCTTTTGTAGGTATGTGTTCTTTAGCCCTGGAACTGTGTTTGATTCATCTTTGCAATCCATACAGTTATAGCTGAACAGTGATGCTGTCCCCATGAAGCAATCAAAATGTTGAAGAAATTCTAATATTTCAACAAATATTAATCAGTACGCATAAGAAACATGTGTCACTGAAGACCAACAGCCATAAAAGATGGAAACTCACAAACTAAAGAAACATAGCAATTATTCATAAAAATGTACATATAGAACCCAACCCAAATCATGTAAATAAATACACGCTTTATGCCCAATTGTGCCAGGAAGGTAAGTAATATGGTAGAAAAAAAGACTACATTTGGAATCAGCACACATGAGTTTGAAGTGCTTCCTTCTCAAACTTCTCATAGCATTGTGCCTGACTCTCCTTGGCCTACCCCAGTCTAGGCTGTCATATTTATTTGTATTTGTGGTATATCTCTTTTTATTTGTTACTGTAAGCTTTTTATGGGCAAGGACTCCGTCATTTTTCATTATATTCGTAGCACCTAGTAAACAGCAGGTTAGTAATGTATGTTGAAATGAAATTAGCATTAGAGTCAACTGTTGTGTTGTTCAGTTGTGTCTGATTCTTCGTGACCCCATTTGGAGTTTTCTTGACAAAGATACTGGAGTGATCTGCCATTTCCTTCTCCAGCTGATTTTACAGATGAGGAAACTGAGGCAAACAGGATTAAGTGACTTGCCCAGGGTCACACAGCTAGTAAGTGTCTGAGGTCACATTTGAACTCAGGAGGAGTCTTCCTGACTCTAGGCTTGGCACTCTACTGCACCACCTAGCTGCCGTTAGGACCATGTTAGTTTTTAACTATGTTAGTTTTAACCAAATAGCCAAACTAAGAAGAATTCAAAGAAAAAAAGTACTCCAAATCAGCCCAATTAGTACTAACTCAGCCATCTGGTTCAAAGATATTGATTCCACACTAAAAATCCAACAAATTTCTGATAATGAGTACATTTTTTCTATTTAGCTAAAGCAGAAGTAACTTGATATTGCATTACAAATCCTCTCAATTGATCTTTATGGGTAATAAGACCATTTGGATTTTTCCCATTTAATATCTTCCTTTCTTGCAGACACTTGAAAATTGATCTCTTAATGTTCTTCAAATTGTGTCATAACATAGATTTCTTCTGTGTGTGCCTGGTCTGGTCCATTTGTTCTGTCCTTCTTTAATGTCATTTCTATTTCCTTTTATGGAGCACCTGACATCAGACCTGAGATCATAGACACAGAACTGAGAAGAAACCTCAGATATCATCTAGTCTAATTCTTTCATTTTACAGATCAGGAAACTGAGGCCAATGAGCTAGAATTTGAACAAAGGACTTCTGACTCCAAATCCAAAATTCTTTCCACTATACCACATTGCTGCTCTCCAATGTTAAGAACCCAAAATGTGGTGGTTCCACAGTCACGGATGATGAAAACAGTTTGTTACAGATACGTTCCATCTTCCCCTATCCTCCCACTTCTGCATTAAAGTCATCAAAAATCAATGTATGATTTATTTTCAAAGATCCGGTAAGTTCCCCAGGGAATTTCTATTTCCATGCTGTGCAACAAATGTTCATATATTAAGCCTCAATTGTCTTCCCCACTGTCTTTTTGTTTTTGTTGATCATAACTTGTACAAAGCAAGATTATCAAATGTCCCAGAAAATTACATATCTTCTTGCTTATGACTCTATGAAAACAACTCTACCAACTCTTCTATTTCTGTAGGTACAAAGAATATAGGAACCTTGCATTTAACTACAACTTTTTGAACAATTCAGTTTCATTTACAATGAAAATGTCACTATACATATATAGATAGCTATACACACACACACACACACACACACACATGTTTAACTCACATTTAGCATACCAACAGTTAAATTAACATTCAGTTTGGTTTAAAACTGTGTAATTCTTAAGTACTTTCAGGCCCATTTTTCTGTCATCAAAAATAACAGAGAAGGGCATCCTTTAGGACCGACTGTCATTTTGTATCTTTCTTCACTTCAAGAGATCATGGTCAATGAATTTGCCACCCAGTAGCTAACAAATTAGAGATGAGCTTTTCCATGTTAGTTTAGCCTTGTGCTCCAACTGTATGTTGCAAGGATCGTGCATGAAGCTTGTACAGATCTAGAGAAAAGGCCAGAACCTGCGCTCCACTAACATAACTTTAAAAAAGCATAGTCACATCCATAACACAATGAGGCACTGAAGGAAGGTTTGAGAGGAGGTTTCCATTTCAAAGAGTCATAGATCATCTAGTTCATCTCCTCTCATTTTATAGATAAGGACACTGAAGCTCTCAGAAATTAAGTAACTTATCCAAAGTCACAAAGGTTGGCATTTGACCTCGGGTGTTCAGTGTTCTTTCCAATGAGCCACACTGCTCTTTCTGTTATTCAGCACTAACTTTTTCACGTAGCATTTTACACAAATCTTGATCCTTAATCAAATGAAAACAGTTTGTTTCCAATTCCACTCCCTAAATAGTATCAGACATAAGCCTAACAAGAGTAAAATTTCTTTTGAAGAAACATATAAACTGTATAAAAAATTTTACAACCATTTCGAGGTCACACAGCTGGCCAGTAAATGACATAACAAAGTCTGGGTCTTCTGAGTGCAAGTACATGCTATTTCCACATCCTTACAAACCCAGAGCACTAACAAATGCAGTTTATTTTCAGTGGTGGCAAGTGTCTATAATTCACATAAACATAAAATATAAAAGCTAGGGAAAATACGGTCAAAGGTCATGTTACATTATCACCCTCCCACAAGTCGATAATAAAAACTCACTTATATCATTTTATAAGTTTGAAAAAGCTTTACACATAATTTGTGCCTCACAACAACCCTGTGAGATAGGTACTAAAGGTAGTATCATCCCCATTTTACAGATGAAGAAACAGAGGCTCGAAGAGTTGCTCATGACCACACAGTTGGGAAATATAGATGGATTCGAGCTTAAGCCTTTCTGAGCCCAGGTCC
The DNA here is from genome assembly GCF_900497805.2 of Vombatus ursinus. NCBI lineage: Eukaryota > Metazoa > Chordata > Mammalia > Diprotodontia > Vombatidae > Vombatus > Vombatus ursinus. The sequence continues at coordinate 22,072,934 of NW_020954587.1, forward strand.
GACACTATACCATTCTTGATAATGGGAGGCCAAGCAAAGCCAACCTGTGCTCATCTAGCCCCGCCCCCCGCCCCCCCAATTCCACAACACACAACGGAAAGAGTAAGAAACTACCTGGGTCTCGTCAATGAAGAAGACTCGGTTTCCCATCCTTAGGCAGACACTGTCCTCAGCGACCCCCGGCGCTCCCGGCGCTCCTGGGGCCCCCGGCTCCTCCAGCTGCAGCTTGCTGCCCCCGCCGCCGCTGCGGCAGAAGGTGAAGGAGCAGCGGGTGCCGTGCAGCCTGCGCACCGTGCTGCGGATGATGCGCGCGGGCCGCGCCCCCCAGCGCGCCCACAGGTACAGGTAGCACAGCGTGATCAGCATGCCCCAGGCCGCCGGCTCTGCCCCCGGCTCTGCCCCCTCTGCCGCTAGCGCTTCATCCCGCCAACTCCCCCTCGCCCCTTCCACTCAAAAGCCTCAGGTGCACGCGTGGAGGGAAGCCACGAGGCTTCCGAAGCCTCTCCCCTGCCCCGCCTTCCCCGCCAAAGGCCCCGCCCCCGTCCCCACTTTCCGAAGGCAGCCGGCCGGCGAATCACTCACCGGGAGCAGGGGGTCCCAAATCCCACAGCCCCCTCCCCGGCACACTCTCTACCGCTTCCTCCCCGGGCCCTCCTCCTGCTCTGGTTGGCTCTGCTGAAAGAGAAAGCGCGAGCCTGATTGGGCTTCCCGGGGAGTGACTGGAACAGGCCACGCCCCCGTTCTCCTCCCCTCGGTAGGGGGAGGAGCCCAGGCAGGCCCCGAGGCTCCCCTGGCGCGTTTCTGTTGTTTGCCTCCCTCTGTAGTTTTATATATATATATATATATATATATATATGTAAAATTGCCTATCTGGGTTTTTTTAAAATATATATATATAGATAGATAGATATATACACACACACATATATCCAGACTTACCTCTCTGAGCTATTTCCATTAACCAAATCATAAAAACATAGATTTAAAAATATATATTTGTATTTATTTTGTATAAGTTTTCCCAATTACATATTTAAAAAATTACATTTTTTGGAAAAAAATTTTAACATTCATTTTCTTAATTTTGAGTTCCAAATTCTCTCCCTCCTCTTCCCATTAAGAAGGCAAGCAATATGATATCTATTATACGTGTGAAGTCATGTAAAACATTTCCTTGTTAGCTGTGTTGCAAAAGAAAATGAAAGAAAAGAAAGTTAGTATGAATTGTCTATCTAAATCACCAGACTTACCTCTGTGGGCTATTTCCCTTAATCAAATGGTAGAAGCATTGATTTTTTAAATATATTTTATCTATTTCATTAATATTAACCAATTAAATGTAAAAAAACTTATATTCTTTTTTTAAATTTTGAGTTCCACATTATCTCCCTCTCACCCCTCCCCCACCCAGTGAGAAGGTAAGCAACATGATATTCATTATACATATGAAGGTAGGCAAAACACATTTCCATATTAGCCATGTTGCAAAAGAAAACGCAAACCAAAAAAGGTGTTTGGTTTTGTTTTTTTTTTTAAGTAGGAGAAGCATAGATTTTAAGTGTTGGAAAGTATTTTAGTAAATACCTTATCTATCTGAACCCCCTCATTCTAGAGTTGAAAATCCAATCTAAAAGAACATCCTCAAATTTTTCTACACAATCCAAATCATAGTGGATGTTATATGCTGTCCTCCAGATCATTCTCCCTTCTTTATCAAGGATGGAAGGAAGAAAATAAGCATTTATTAGTCACCTATTGTGTGACAAGCACTGTGCTTGGCACTTTACAAATATCTCCTTTGAGCCTCATAACAATCCTGGGAGGCAGGTGCTATTATTATCTCCATTTTATGGTTGAGGAAACTAGGACAGACTGCGGTTAAGTAATGTGCGCAGTGTCACAAAGCTAGTCAATTCTGAAGTACCGCCTTAACCACCTAGCTCACAGACCCACTCTCCTCAAAACACTTCTTACTCCTTAATTTCAGTTTCCTTCAATTCCATGACCGTCTTCTTCACTCCATATCAACCACAAATAGGTAAGTCACGCATGATCTCAATATTACCCACAAGTGTTCTACTTCTTTGATAGAAACTCTTAATGTTGCTCTGACCATAACCTCCTATCCATCCCATCTCACCTTCCATTCTACCTCTCCTTCTGCCTTACTTTTCCTAATGTATTCTTTGCCCACATCGAGACTTATATTTCCTCCATTCTTCAGTAGTTTCTCAGGTCATTACATCTGTTCTGACTTCACTTTCCTCCCTTTCCAATCTTAAACTATTAGCCATTTCAATTTTACACTGTATTCTGCTCTTGAATATTTCCTCTGTTATAATAAGCTTTCATTGCTTGCCAAATCTCACCACTAAATTACCATCTGCCTCCTCTGCACTGCTGCCAGTACAGCCCTTCCCCTGGGAGGGGTTGGAGGACAAAGAGGTATCATTGTCGTGAGGTGCCTTGCTGTCTGAAGACAAGAGGGAGGTGAAAGTATCTACCAAACCATAGAAAAAGTGTCCATCTCCATAGAAGAAAGAAAGCAATCTCTCAGAGGCTTCTAATGCAGCAAAATTTTGTAATTCGCTGTCCCCCAAGAGGCTTGTAGGACAGTATTGTATAATTGGCTGGTGGGTCAGGAAACACTAAGTGGGTGTGGCACATGGTACCATGACAGTGATGAGCATCATTGATGATGCAAGAAGTGTTGACATCTTCACTGTAACCCTGATATTTCTGGTGCTACTCAATGTCCTCATCTCTTTACATTGAGAGGCCCACTATGAACTGCAAAGACTTCTTGAACTGCAAAATGAAAAAAAACCTTCTCAGCATATAGACCAGATCATTTAGATCCAGGAATCAGTCCTTCCAAAGTAGGAGTGAGGAGAAGAGTGGCAAAGCTTAGAATTTCTGGTCTTCATGCTCCCACATTCTCCACCTCCCATCAGCAGCTCTGCTTGGTTTCTACTCCACAGAACATTATGCCTCCCCCGGGGATAAATGGATCAACTGAAATCTCATCCCCATGCAATCTGTTTCAGTTTTTTAAACTAACATCCTCTTAACTCCCTCAGTTGTCTCTCCTATCTAATTGGAGTGGTAGAGTAACAAATGCCTCCCAAAGCCTTCCTTTTTAGAGGGTTCAGAACTTTCCAGGTAACTATTTTACATCAGAGGCTCTCCTTCGTTTCAATTCCATGGAACTTCATGCCCCACTCTGGGTAGCCCCTAGGACTCCATTTAAACACACAGACACACACACACACACACACACAGACACACACACACACCGTGCTCTCAGATTCCTTTTGTGTATTGTCTTCACCATTAGACTGTAAGCTCCTTGAGGGCAAGGACTTTCTTTTTCTTCTTTGTATCCCCAGTCCTTTGCACAGTGCCTGGCAAATAGTAGGTGCTTAGTAAATGTTTATTGAATTGAAATGAAAAGTTGAATATTCAGTCACTTTCAGGGAGGTGCAACATTCTTTGTTTTGTTTTTGCTGTTGTCATATGTGTACTGCCCGTGTAAGACAGATATGTCCTCATGAGTTCTCTAAATCCAGGTTATGGAGAAGGCATTGATAGATAGTAATGGAATCTTACTCACCCTTCTATAAAAGGAGACAATGATTCCTGCATTAAGAAGAGCAAGAGATGGGCCATGAGACTAGACACTCTTTCTTCAGTCTTTGAGAAAGGTTGTTATTATAGAATTATAGCTAACATACCTCTAAATATTGCTGCCCGAGGTGCATAATTTTGGTTCAAAACAAAAAGTCACTTTGCTGGTTTTTACCCCTTAAAGGGGGAAGGATTATCCCAAGCTTAAACCTACAGACTTAACTCCTTCCTACCAAATTTTGGTTGGGAAATCATAAGGAGTGAAAAAAATCCATTTTTCTAAGCTGATGGCAAACAAAAATCAGAGGAGTTATATAGATTATGCCAGAAAATGGAGTGAATGAGCTCTCCCTCTGGGAATGAGATATCTTGGATCAAACCAAAGGAGAGGCCCCAGTCTCACACAAGAAAAAAAATTCCCTTAAGTCTCTAGTAAGGCAAGTTAGAAATCAGGGAAATGTTAAAGAGCTAATTTCCTATACATGCCTGCAGCTTCCAAAGTCTATCTGTCTGTCTTTAGTGACTGTCTCTCTGTCTCTGTCTCTGTCTCTTCTCTGTCTGTCTGTCTGTCTCTCTCTATATGTATGTATATATACATATACATATATTGGTATATATCTTTCTCTATACCTCACCCCTTGCCCACCTGTCTAGAATTAACCCTGAAGAGAAGCTGACACCTCACATGTCCTCTGGAAGTATAAAAATCTTTCTTCTCCCAAAAGCTCTCAGGCCAACTCTAACTATTACACAAGTATGCCACCTTGCATTAGTTAGGTGGTACCATGGATAGCATGTTCAGCCTGGAGCAAGGAAGACCTGAGTTCAAATCTAACCTCAAACACTAGCTACGTGACCATGGTTAAGTCACTTAATCTCTATTTGCCTCAGTTTCCTTATCTACAAAATGGGAATAATAATAGCACCTACCTTTTGAGATTGTTGTGAGGATCATTGGCTTGTGAGCTCCTTGAGGGTAGGGACTGTCTTTTGCCTCTTTGTGTGTATCTAGTACTTAGTACAATACCTAGCACATAGTAAGCATTTAATAAATACTTGTTTTCTTCCCTTCCCCTTCTACCAATCTGAGGTCACATCAAAGTAGCTACATGGAAATCCTCCAAGCTTAGTGGGAAACTTGGATGGCACTTTTGTTTCTATTTTTGTTTTCCTTTTCCTTTTCCTGTTTCTCCTTTAGTACAGCCTATATCTGGCATTTTGAATCCCCAAGGTCAGGGTTGAACAGAAAGAGCCCAAAAGTCATCTTAAAGACTTTAAGACTTAAGGACCTTACCATCAAGGGATAGAGAATGGTAACAAAAATATCCTAACTCCTCTACCCCCATGGAAGATAAGGTAGTTTTTCCTTAGAAGATATTGAAAGCATCTAACCTCTCTGACTCAGTTTACTCACTTATAAAAAGAGAATTGAACTAAATGACTTCTAAGAGCCATTCCAGCTAGAAATTTACACATTTATGATCCCTTGGCTTCCATGGTGCTATCCTGATTCTCTGCTAACCTCTTTGACCAAAGAAATAGTATACAGACAAGAATAAAAAGAAAGCAAGAAAGGGGAGGTGGAAAGTGGGGAAAGGATTAATCTATCAGTTAGTGAATCAATCTGTTGTTGTGTAAATTGGTTCTGCTCACTTCACTCTGCATACAAGTCTTCCTAGCTTTCTCTGAAACTGACTCAGACCATTCCTTATGATGCAATAATACGCAGTTACATTCATATACTTTAAATCATTCAACTATTCCTAAATTGTTTACTCCCTTAATTTCCAGTTCTTTGCTATAACAAAAGAGCTGTTACAAATATTTTTGTACTTGTAATTCCTTTTCCTGTTTCTTGATTTTTTAGCCATAGGCTTAGTAGGTCACTAAGTCAAAATGTATGCATGCAGTTTAGTGACTTTTGGAGCATGATTACAAATTTGCTTTCCAGAATGGTTGAACTAATTTACTAGTCCCTATTCACCTGCAACCCCTCCAACAACTGTCATTTTCCCCTTTTGTCTTTTTCTAATCTAATGTTTAGGTGCTAAATGTTGGGGATACAAAGAAAGGCAGAAGATAGTACCACCTTTCAAAGAACTCACAGTCTAAGGGCAAGACAATATAAAAATAACTATGTATAAATGACATGTATATGTATGTATCCACACATACATAAATATATATATACTCATAATCAGTGGAAGGAAGGGACTAGCCTTAATGGGGATAAGGAAAGGTTTCTCATAGAAAGTAGGATTTTAGCTGAGACTTGAAAGAAATCAGGGAAGTGAGGAAGTGGAGATGAGGATGAAGAGAGTTCTAGGAACAGGGGAGAGTGTAAAAATGACCAGAGTCAGGAAATTGAATTTCTTATTCAAGGAACTATAAGAAGGTCATTCTGGATCTCTCTCTCTCTCTCTCTCTCTCTCTCTCTCTCTCTCTCTCTCTCTCTTTCTCTCTCTCTCTCTCTTTCTCTCTCTCTCTGTGTGGTGGTAGGGGTGATATGATGTAAGGTAAGAAGACTAGAAAGTTAGGAAGAGGTCAGCTTATGAAGGTCTTTGAATGGCAAACAGTTTAAAATCTGATTATGGGAGCAGCTAGGTGGCACAGTGGATAGAGCACCAACCCTGGATTCAACAGGACCTGAGTTCAAATCCGGCCTCAGACACATCACACTTACTAGCTGTGTGACTCTGGGCAAGTCGCTTAACCCCATTGCCTAGCCAAAAAAAAAAAAAAATCTGATTATGGAAGTGATAGGGAGCCACTGGAATTTATTGAATAAGGGAATTATATAGTCAGATCAGCCCTTTAGGAAGATACATTTTTTTTTTAAGTTTTTTAATTTTAGTTTTTTTTATTTCAAACTTAGCAAACACCAAAACAAAGTGAGCACTACCATTAACATTATAGAATAGATAGAGAGAATTGTACATGAAACTGTGAATCCCTATTCCTAATGGACTTTTAGAAGGTTATGTATCTACATAGAGAAGACTCTGTGAAGTGTCAGTGTGCAAACTCACTCTACCAATTCACAAAGATAACAACTATGTATAACCTAGTTGGAAATTCTTTGGCTTGCCTAAAGCACATATAAGTTAATTGTGTTGTCTGCTGTCATAAAGACAGTGTCAGAAACAGTTTTGACTTCAACTCTAATTGTCTATTAACTATACAAAGCTTCTTGGTCTCAAATACTATTATCATTTCTTCATCTGTAAAATGGGTGTACTCATAGTTATCCCAATGAGTAAAGTTGAAGCAAGGATAAAATTATATAATGTCAAAATCCTTTAAAAAGCAAAAAATGCTATATAATCACATACAGGAAGATAAACCACATACAGGAGATAACCTCAGAGTTGCTTTAATTTGCATTTGTCTATTAGTGATCAAAGGTATAATCATCTTTGTATATAGCTAAGAATGGAGAATGGAATGGAGAAGTAGGTCATAGGAAATTGGTAAATTGAAGACCTGGGAAATTAGAGTGTATAAGGAAGCATCAATATATATGCTGAAGTCCCCCTAGTGTGAGAATTAGAGTTGGAGTGGAAAGACTGTGAGTCAGGCACTGAACTCTTTTCATTTCCTAACTGGCTGCACTCCTTTGGTCTTCCCTATTGTGGTACTAAGAGTCTCATCAACAGGAATTTCCTCGTGAATATGGAAAAATAGGTACATTAATGTACTGTTGGTGGAGCTGTAAACTGCTCTAATCATTCTGGTGAACAATTTGGAACTGTGACCAAAAATCTATAAAACTGTGCATACCCTTTGACTCAGCAATACTACTTACTAGGTCTATATTCCAAAGATATTGATGAAAAAGGAAGAGGAACTATTTGCACAAAAATTTTATAGTATCTCTTTTTTGGGGTAACAATGAATTGGAAATTGAGGAGATGTCCATCAATTGGGGAATGGCTAAACAAGTTGTGGTAGATGACTGCAATGAAATACTATTGTGCTACAAGACATGACGCAAGGGATGGTTTCAGAAAAACCCTAGGAGACTTATATGAACTGATGCAAAATGAAGTGAGAACCAGGAGAACATTGTACACAGTAGCAGAAATATTGTAACAATAATCAGCTGTGAAAGACTTAACTATTTTGATCAATGTGATCATCTATAGCAATTCCAAAAGACTCATAGTGAAAAATGCTCTCTGCTTCCAGAGGGAGAACTGATGAACTCTGAGTACAGATTGAGGCATATTGTTTTTCCCTTTATTTTTCTTGGGGTGTGTGTGTGTGTGTGTGTGTGTGTGTGTATGTGTGTGTTTTAACAACACAGCTAACGTGGAAATGTCTTGCATGATTTCACATGTATAATGGGTATCATATTGCTTACTTTCTCAATGGGTGGGGGAAGAGTTGGAAGGAGAGAATTTGGAACTCAAAATAAAAACTGAATGTTACAAAATTAAAAAAACACTTCATCCTGAAAGATTGCATCAGGCTTGGTACTTATACATCATCAATACTCTCTGCTTTAGCACCTCTCTGTTTGGAGGGCAGGCAAAGAGTTTCTTCTAAAGCCTCTATTTAAGGAGGGGGCCCAAACTATGCATCTCTTCATTTTGATCCCATTTTTCAGTTTCCTTTTGTGTTTTGTCTTTTCCCATTAAATTATAAGCTCCTTCATGGTAGAGACTGTCTTTATTTGTTTTTGTATCCCCATCACTTAGCATAGAGCCTGGCAGAGAGTAGGCATTTAATAAATGTTTATTGACTGACTGACAGGAAGGAAGGAGAGTGTTTTGGGGGGTTGTTAGATAATAGCTAACAGAATCTTGATATGGTAATAAATATGGATTAAATGAATTTCAAAGAAACTGTGGCACAGGAAAGTGGTAATGGAGAGAATATTCCAACTAGTGAGTTGGTGGTAGGAATGAATGTGCAACTAGAACTTGAAACAGTGCCCAAGAAAACAATGTCATTAGGAGGGAGATCTAGAAGATGGAGGGGGTGAAGAAGAAAAATTTGAAGATGAAAAGCAACTTTATTGACTATGGAGCAGGCATTCCAGAGAGCCCAGTGCAAGGAGTGGATAGATCTGGAATAGGACATTAGGGTTGAGGGAGATGAGAATAAGGGAGTGGGCAGTGAGGTGGGGGGAATGGGCTTTGTACAACAAAACAAGGTTCATAGAAGTTGCTGGCACATAGTCTGGCAGAAGTCCCAAACCTTCAGCTGTACTGCTATCTTCTTGTAATCCACTTATTCAGGTGTTACATATAAACTTTACTCCTTCTGTCAGGATCACCATAGTTTTGATGTCAAGTGGTTTCTGGAGAGGTTATCTTCATCCCCATTAGACTGCCACAGTTGAATTTTTAATTGACAAGTGCTGCTACCGATCTCTGTCAAACAGCATCCTCTTTCCTGGCACTGGTCAAAAATATCTGCCTGCTGTGGAAAATGACCCTGGATGACCCTGGGGAACTGAGTTGTTTCCCACTCTATGTATCAAAGAAAGTCTCTGTGACTTCCTAGATTCTTCCTCTCTTTTAGTTCTTCAAGCTTCTTGCATCACCAAACTCTCATCCCCTCCCTATAGTCAGAATGAAAAGACACCCCCTTCCCCATGGAGCTACTAAATCCCACCTCCCACCAACCACCCAAGGTGGTAGCTGTTCTCATACACCATTCAATTCATACATCAAGCCAGGGGAAGGAGACCCAATTCCTCATTCACTGGTTTTTGTACACAATCCTTTAGGAAACTATGTCAGTGTTTGAGCCTTAGTCCCTTTTACCAATTTAATCTTGAGGATGTCTTTGATATCTTCTAAGGAAAAATTGGCCTAGACTATGCGGGGTAGATGTTCCTACAACAGATATATACTGTTTGGCTATGGGCAGTCACTTAACCTCTCAGTACTTATAACCAACTTGTTAAGATTGTAAATAACAGATATTTGCTGATCTTCATCACTGGAGGGAGTTTCTACATAGAGAACTGCCAATACTGATAAAATCAGATTGCTGCTTTCCAACCCTGTTCTTCTTCCTAGCCCCCAAATATTCAATCAACAGAAAATAACACTGACTGTGAAGTCAGATGACCTGGGCTGAACTTGTTCCTCCTTCATTTACCTGTGAGATCATGGGCAGGTCACTCAGCCTCTCTGAGGATCAATTTTCTCATCTATAAAAGGCAATGGTTGGACTAGGGAGTTTTTTGGGTAGATCTATAATCCTATGAACTCCTTTCAGCAAAACTGTTCCTGAAAGCATAATGAAAAAATGCAATTTGCTCCTCCCTTCCAGACCCTTTCCAACTATCATCACTTGGCAACCTCTCCTTATCCAAATTCTATTGGCAGTTAACACTCTCTTCTCTAGTAATTCAGTCTTCCTCTATTCCCCGATTCCTTTTTTGATACTTGGAAAAATCAGTTTACATGTGGATGATGCCACAAATATCCTTGCATCCCAGGTCATCAATCTCAACTCCCATGAACAGCTTCATTCCACCTCAGCCACACACAGAGACTGTCAAACACTTGAGTCTATCATCACCCACAGGTGTCACACCCCTATAATCCATGCCTTCGTAATTGCTTTATAATACCATAACTTCCTTTCATCATTCGTTGCCTCACTTCTCCTAAACCTATTCTTTGGTCTCCATCACAACCTCCAGTAACTCCGCTCTTCTCTGCTTTCCCGGGCCATCAGACCTGCTCCTGCCTCACTTTTCTTCCTTCCAATCATGATCTGATACTTAGCTGATGAAATATCCCAGAAGCACTAGTTCTTTTCCAAACCTCATCCATGGATACCATCACCATCTGTATTCTCCAAACATAAATATGAATGGGCTGACTGATTCTACTACAAATTATCTTATCTCAACTTGTCCTTCATTAATCCATTTATTCTTCCCCAGATTGACTTCTCAGTCTTTTCCAAACCTCCTCTCCTAGAATTCCCAACTCCCTTTAATGTCATCCCCCAATATGTTCTCTTCTGCTCCAGTCTGAGAAGAAAAGGTTTCCCTTCTTGCCAAGGATGATCCCTCTATTTGCGTTCTACCACCATCATTCAGCAAACTCCCCTTTGAGGTTTATTACATCAGAATCACCTTATTCAAATCCTGGTAGCAGTTATCTACTAGGCATCTGATGATTTTCCCTGCTTTCTCACGGAGTTCTAAGTTGGGAAGGGAAACCTTGCCCCTTCCATTGTATCCTCTCTCTAATTTTTAACTTCTTATCCACAGACATCTCCATGGATGCCTACAACTATGCTTAGATCTCTTCCATCTTAAAAAAAAACAAAAAAAAAAAACAAAAAAAACCCCCTTCACTCTCCCTATCATCCCCCTCAAGTCATCTCATATTTCTCTTCCTTTTCACAGCCAAATTAGAAAAAAGTTGTACTTACCCATTACCTTCACTTTCTCACCTTCCACTCACTTCTCAGTCTTTTGTAGTTTGAGCTTCCAACCCACACTGAACCAAAAGTGCTCTCTTCAAGTTCTCCTGTGATATTTTTATTGCTAACTTCAATGGCTCTGACAGCTTCTCAGTGGAGGCCTTGGTCAATCAGCCTCCTCTGGGCAAGAGCTAGGGCTCCTGTCTCCAGATGGGTGTGGGCCTAATGGCTGCCTCTGGCCAAGGGCCCCCAAACACTTCAGCTCTCTGGCATAGATTCTAGGCTGAGGCCCCAGAGGCTGCTTTGGAAAACATATCTGTGTCTGTTCTTCCTTTTCCCATCTCCTCACCCCAATGAGCCACCAGGACTGAGATCTTATGTCAAAGAAGGGTCTTTCTGTTGCAGACATTTTCATTTCTTCTTTAGAGCAATAAATCTCAATATGGAGACATATAATTCTTAAAAGGGCCATGGTCTAAACTCTGGGAGGTAGTTTCGTGTTTAATATTAAATAATGAAATATGCTCTAAAAGTACCTTTTCAGAGTAAATTAGTGATGATAATATAAATAACACATCTATACAATATTTTTTTGGTAGGGCAACAGTTTTTTTTTTTAACAAGAGAGATGTTTATTACCTCCTCATGTCTTGAGATGTTTGATTGTTGATTGAGATTGTTTATGATTGTCAAATTTATGATTTAAAAAAAGGTTGTTTTTTTAGCACTGTATATTAATTTTTAAAATTATTATTCCCTTCCTCCTTCCCCACCCACCCTCATTGAAAAGGCAAGCAACTAGATACAGGTTATACATGTGTAGTCATGTAAAATACTTCCATAGTAGTCATGTTGTAAAAAACTAAGTATATTTCCCTTCAGCCTATCCTGCCCTCCATTTATTCTATTCTCTCTTTTGACCCTGTCCCTCCTCAGAAGTGTTTGCTTCTGATGACTCCCTCCCCCAATCTGCCCTCACCTCTATCATCCCCCTGCTCTCTTGTCGCCTTCTCCCCCTATTTTCCTGTAGGGTAAGATAGATTTCCATACCTAATTGAGTATGTATGTTATTCTCTCCTTAAGCCAAACCCTATGAGAATAAGATTCACTCATTCCCTCTCACCTTCCCCCGTTTCCCCTCCACGGTAAAAGCCTCTTCTTGTCTGTTTTATGTGAGATAATTTGCCCCATTCTACCTCTCTCTTTCTTCTTCTCCCAGTATAATCCTCTCTCACCCTTTAATTTAAGGCAATAGTTTTTAAGCACACAGTATAACATTATAAGGTTATTCTAACTATTTGTGACCTGGTATATTCTTAGGTTAAAATGGTAGTTCTATACATGTGGTCCCCAGATGAAGAACATGCTATAAATTAATGTTTTAAATGCAAAAAACAACAACAACAACAACAACAAAAAACCGGTCACAGAAAGTAAACACCTTTTTGAAGTTTGTAGAAAAATATGTTCTGTAAACAAAGCATAAAATTGTGGTGTTCTAAATTTTGGAAAGAATGAGTACCAGTTAAGCTATAGTGAAATAGAAGACTAACAAATACTACAACTTTTGAAAACAGTGGATCAATCAGCAACACTGTACTTCAAGACGGAAGAATAACTGTGTGCTACAAGCAAAATTTGGTCACTTGAAATCATATCCATCTTTATTTAGTGTAAACTTGGCTTCAACCAAGTTTGTGCATATTGTGCTTCTAAAGTGAAGTTAAACGAACACAGACTGTAAAATAATGCCATTAACTTTTCAAGCATACCCTTCTCAATTTAGCAATATAATTTTAAGTTTTTTCTAACTCCATAAAGTTGATTTTAAGCATTTAAGATATTTTCGGTCCCTTGTACATTGCCTTTAGGAAAATAAATGTTTTAAGATCTGTGAAATAAAAATACACACACACACACACACAAACATCAACATGGGTTTAAGGTACACATCTTTAAAAGTACATCAACTTTCAGTCCACTGAGGTACTGTTAATAAATAAGCAACATGATGATAAAATAGCACCTCATAGGCCTGAGTTAATTATATCTAAAGTACATTACTATATGCTATTCAGATGACCTGGAAGAATTATTCTCTTTCTTTTAGAAGTGACTCAATATAATTCTAATGTGGGACATTCAATAACACAAACAACCTAATCAGTGTTTTAAGTGCAAAAGGATAAAAAAAATGTCACTTGTACATTTTAAGCTAAATACACAATATTACAAAACCCCACACAAAACTACCTCCTAGAGAAAGATGTCCCATTGTATTCCCAAAGTACTAAATTATGAATGTGGTAGAGGATGGTGTGCTATAACCACATTTGATGAAAAGTGATGCACAAGTAAGGAAATATGATTTGTCATGTTAACTCTACAGAATGTCTACATGTTCTAGTTTCCCAGTTTCCAGTTTCAGAAAGGAGTCTTACTTGGACTGGATTTTATTATATTAGATATATAATATATTATTATATTTTATTATATTAGATATATAATACATTATATTATATAGAATGACTGAGTTAAATGTTTCTGTTGTGGCTTAATGCTGGATAATTGGAAACAAAGTGACAGTGCTATTAACATAAAAAAAAACTGCATACTAGCTCTGCCTTTATTCAGAATCTTACTTCAGTTGACAATTTGGGATCTTCTCAGCTTATATGTTCTTCAATGTGGATATTCAGTGATTCTTATTCCAGTTTTTCATTGGAACCAGTGTCTTCCAGAGCAGCTGAGAAATTGTGCTCCTTTAAACGCCAGCCCTTATCATCATTCAATGAGTACTGAAGACTTACCAGAGTGGCTGTTAACATCATTTGCTACTATTGGATTTATCAATAGATGGCTTTGCTACACAGGACCTGGATGTACAGTAGCTAGTTTTGCCTGCGGTGGAAAACTGAGTAATTGGGGACCAAAAGATGATGCCATGTCACAACATAGGAGACATTTTCCTGTCCTTTTCTGGAAAATGAAATCCAAGAAACATCAAAATTCAGTGTTCATAATCTGAGCATGCAAACCCATGCAGCTCAGCCATGTTTAAACATCTGTGATGTGAACATCTCAGATTCCAGTTCATTCAGAGCAGCTTGCAAGTACTGGTTTTTATTATGTGGGTCAAAATGACGTCAAATGCTTTTGCTGTGATGGCAGACTGAGATATTGGAAATTAAGAAATGGTCCTTGGGTGGAATATACCAAATAGTTCCCAAGGTGTGAGTACTTGATATGAATGAAAGGACAAGAGTTTGTTAATGAAGTTCAAGCTAGGTGCCCAAATCTCTTTGTCAACTTCAGATGCTCCAGGAGACAAAACTGCTGATCTACCAATTATTCATTTTGGACCTAGAGAAAATAATTCAGAAGATGCAGTCATGATGAAAACTCCAGAGATTAGAAGTCTAGTAAGAGACTGTTCAGATAAAATCTTAATGTTAAGATTATAAAATGGCCAATGAGGTTGTGTCAACACAGAAATCAATGAGGGTGTCCTTAATGCAGAAGATGAAAAAAGGAAGGAGACAAATTGAACAAATGGCATCAGATGACCTAATATTAATTTGGAAGAACAGAATGGCTGTTTCAGCATTTGTCTTGTCTACTTCCTACTCTGGATAGTCTCTTAACATCAGGTGTGATTAATGAGCAGGAACATAGTGTTATTAAACAAAAAATACAGATATTCCCACAAGCAAGAGAACTGATTGATACCTTTTTAGGCAAATATATTGTAGCTAATACATGTATTATATTTAGTCAAATATATGTAAGCCAATATATTTAATATATGTAATATATTTAAAATGTTGTAGCCAATGTATTTAAAATTTTTCTCAAAGAATTAATTCTGTATTATATGAGAATTTGTTTGTGGAAAGGAACATAAAGCACATTCAAAAAGATATTTCAGGTCTTCCTATAGAAAAATAGTTTAGGAGATTACAGAAGTAAGAACATGTAAAGTTTGTATGATTAAGAAGTTTCTATTGTATTTATTCCTTGTGGTCATCTAGTAGTATGCAAAGAATGTGCTCCTTTTCTAAGAAAATATCCTATTTGCAGGGGTATAATCAGATATACAGTTCTTACATTTCATTCATGAAAAAAAATCCATACATCCAAATTTGTATGGAAAAGTCTTCAAAATTATCAATCATGAACCACTGAAATCTTTCGGGAGAGAAGTGGTTAGGGCTTTTTGGTAACAAATTAATGTACAATTCTGGCTTAAGTACCAGTTAATTGGTTTTTATTAAAGTACATGGTATCATATACTAGAGGCATAATTCCTTGAAAGTTTGTGTGTTTGTGTACATGTTTTTGTGTTGGGGGAGCAGAATGTGATATTGTGTGCTTGAAAGTATAAAGGCTAGAAATACTGCTCTTACACAGCATTTTGAGATAACTGAATTTGTATATATGTATAACATATAAACACATATTTGATGTGATTTTTTTATCTCCATATGTACATATTTGTAAAGAAATCTACAAATATTTGTGTATGTATATGTATGTGTGTTGTGTGTGTACACACACACAACACACACACACACATAGAGCATACAGAGAAAAAGAGAGAGAATGAAAAAAAACAAATTTAATGTCCTTTTTACCAGTCCCCATCTTTCTTGGTCTCTCTGCAGTATTTAATAATGATGATCACCTTGTCTTCCTCAATATTTTCTCCTCTCTTTATTTTCATGACACATTGCTGTCTCCTAGTTTTCTATTTTCTCCTGTCTCTTTTGCAGGCTCATCATCCATGTCTCAGCCTCATGTATTGGTGTATCCCAGGATTCAACAAATGCTGTGGGTTAATTATCATCCCTATGACTCCCCCCAAATGTAGACATCCTCCTCTCATCCCTCTCCTGAATTCCAGACCTACACCTACTTGGTATCTCTACTTGGCTTTCTCATAGGTATTTCAAATTCAATGTCTAAAACAGAAGTCACCATTCCTCCAAAATGCACTCCTCCCCCTAACTTTCCTATTTCTGTCAAAGTCACTAGTATTTTTCCAATATCCTCCACGTAGGTGCCAAAATGATATTCCTGAAGCTTAAGTTTGACCATGCCATTCCTTTCTGCTTAAACTCCAGTGACTGCTATAGTCTAGGATAAAAGATAAAATGCCTTTGATTGGTATCTAAAGCCCTTCACTAACTGGCACCACCCTATTTTTCTAGGTTTATTACTTCTCTTTACGTGCTCAATTTCCCAAAGTAACCTACTTACTGTTCTGTACACACAATCCCATGTCCAGGACTTTGCCCAGGTTGTCCCTGATGGCCCAAAATGCACTCTCCTCACTTCTACCTTAGAATCCTTATCTCCCTTGAAAGTTCAGCTTAAGTGCTAATCACATACACACACACACACACACACACACACACACACACACACACACACACAGTCTTTTCAGATTCCTCCAGCTACTAGTCCTTATGCTAACTTCCCTAATTCCTTTGTGTTTACTTATATCTGTTCTACTCTTGCTCCAAACAGAAGCTACTTGAGAACAGATCTGTTAAATATTTCTTTATATCCTCAGTAAATGGAAATGCTATCTACTCATATCTTTACACAATCTTTAGATGCCAATATTAACATTTCATTTCTTCTAACATGAGTTGAAATCTAAATTTACTCATTAATGCTAAAAATATTCCAAAGGGCTCTTTGTTTAAGCCAGACAAGCTTTACTATTGGTATAATCATGTTTAAACACATGCCCTATTTATAAATTAACCTACATTGTAGGTACAGTGAGGACAAAACCAGTACTTTTACACAATCAAGAAGCAAATTAAAAGTCTTAGATACAAATTGTGATGGATGAAAATACCTCAACACTTTCCTAATCTTACTACTGACAGCTAAACCAGCTTTGAAAAAGTGTGCTGGACAAAGAAATAAGAAGGTACTGGGAATTAGGAGACAGGGCTTATCAATTTAGCTTTACTACTGTGTGCAAAATCTTTTAACCTCTTCAGTTTTGCTCATCTGAGACAGAGTTGGACTAAATTGTCTCCAGAGTTAGCACTGTGTGAAAGTCAGTCATAATTAAAACAAGGCAACAATTCATAGGACAACTGTAGAGTTACAAAGGACCTTGGGGGTCAACTAGTCGAAGCCCATCACAGGTAAGGAAATGGAGTCCCAGAGAGGTTAAACTGAATTAAAAACTAGGTTCTACGACTCTAAATACAATCAAAGATTCTGTTGTACTACCTGTTTCATTTGGATAGAAAGTAAGCACATTTAAAGTCATTTCCTTTTCTCAATCAAAAAAATCAGAAACAAAAGTTGAAATGTGATCTAGTTCCAGTTAAGGGTATATAAAAAGCTTTACCAAAGTGTTCAACCAGGGATTCATCTGAATTTTAGTGCAATTCTAAGCATTTTGCTGATTCTAATTCTATACCAATTAACTTGAAGGCTTAAACTTAAGATTTAAAAACATTTTATTGTGTACCATTATCACCATTATATCTGAAGCAAGCATTGTCTAGGATTATTTAAAAAAACAAACCAAAAACCCAACAAAATACTAAAGTATAACCCTTTACATTCATAGAAAAAGAGTAGCCTTTTAATTTGGTTTTATAGAAAAAAACTATTTTTTCCACATTAGTTCTGAGACACTGATTCTATTTATTGTTTAACATAAGGTTTGAGGCTACTACATAGGGCAGACCAGATAGACTGCTAGAATTGGAGGGATGAAGACCTGGGTAAAAATTTTGCTTCTCAAGACTACTAGTAAGTCTATACGTAACTAATACATGCGACTGTGGGCAACTTATTTCATTTCTATGCTGCTTAGGTAATTTCCTAGAAATTGGCCAGTAAATCATAGGTTTTCTATCTGTTAGTGGAAGTAGTTCCTATACCAACGAAATTATGCTTTCTTGTATTGGTGTACGAGTTTCAAGTGCTAATTGTTGAGATATGATACAGGAATGTGATATTTTCAACCTCTTACTCACTTTTAGGAATATGAGACTACTACTGTATTTAGGAAAAAAAAACCCTCGAACATCAAAGACATTTATTGTTCAACAGTTTTATTCTTCTTATTTTATGATTTTGACATTTTATGCACAAATATTTTTATATCTGAGTAAAAATAGAAAAGAATTGTTTATTTAAAATTACTAAAAAAACACGAATACATAATTGTTACTATGACAGTATAAGTGTCTTTATTTAAAGAGTAAAAACATATTCAAAAAATCCTGCTTCCCTTTACAAAAGATGGGTAATTTTTTTTTCCTGGTAGCAACAGAACAGTATCACTGATGTCTTAATATCTGTATACCCTCCAGGTCTGATGACCTAGCTAATCAAAGATTTGCAAGTATGACAAATTTGAAAACAGTTTTGTGCTATTTGAAAGTTGCACTAGCCCTTTTTAAAGGGAAGGAGTGCATAAATCACAAATGTAGAAAAACAGCAGACCTTACCAAAAATAAATGAAACAAACTTTCAAAGAAAATTATACTTGTTCAATAATAGAGGGGTTTCAGATAATTGTGTAGTCAATAAATGCAAGTGTTAATCTGAATTACTTCTAATTTACTGATGATATACTTGGTTTGGTAAGAAACTGAATTTCAGTGTGGAGTTTAAACTACAGGAAACAACTCTCTTTAGGATAACCCACCTCTAATTTAACATGTAACACATGATTTTCCAGATCTTTGAAACAGTTACAGGCAAGTTAGCTACAGATGTAAACTGCTACATATGGAGGGACATTTGAAAACAAAACTGCCTAATAAGCCTTTAACTGAATATTCATTAGCTTCAAAAATATGTACTTTAGGACAAAGCTGTAGCAGCCCACATTAGCCTGAAATTTTCTTGGCTGATATTTCTGATATCATTGGTGGATAAGGCAAATAAGGTGGCTAACAATGGAGAGAAACAGATGAAATTCTATGGGGAAAATATGCTTCTGGGGAACACTGGGAAAAAAAAAAAAAAGACTGGATCACTGTGGTTCCTAGATGGACAAAAATAAAGTGGATTCAACCCTTCTCCCCAAGCCAACAAACACATGTATTTTAGTCAGAGATGGGATCCGATAGAGAAGTTTCTCCCTTTCCCCAGACAATTCTTTAGCAATTAAAAAATCATAAGTAATGTATTTTTTTCTGTGACAAAAGGGGGAGTATTACTGTCTTTGAACTTTTAGTGGTTAATTGAAGCTATGCTGTTACTTATAAATGCATACTACTCCTTTTATCTTTGAGAGAAAAGCCTTGTAACTATATAACTTAAATGACAAATGTTGGTATACCACTTGCATTAACAAACTAACACATAAAATAGAAATTAAAGAGTTTTACTGTTCTTAGACTTCAACTACATAAAGTATTGTAGGCATTAAAAAAGATATTAAGATATTAATTTTTTTAAAAAAGCTAGATTATTAGAGTAAGGCATTTCTTAACCTGTAGTGGAAACTATTAGGGAAGAAGATAGAGGGTGTAAAATATTTAAGATACTTCTTCCCTGTTTCCAGGATCAGCTGTTAAGAAAATGACCTTCCCTATGAATCTTGATCTCTTCTACCCAATTAACAGTCAATAACATTTACAGATCTTTCATTACTAAGTTACTGCCTTGGAAAGGGATAGGAGTAGGTTTGAGAATGATGTAGGGCATCAAGGGTCATGTCTGAGATGCCAACTCACTATCATGGACAGCTGAAGAGATATTTACCAGTTTCTCAGTTCTGAATTCAAGGAACGTTCTTAAAGAATAATGAGATATTTCTGTCCAGAGTTAATTTATGGTAGGAAAATGGTTATTTACATGGAGGAAAGGGTATGAGAATATTTTAAGATATTGAAAAGGAAGCATAAATGAAAGCCTATTTCCATTTTAAAAAATATTAGACTGTCCAAAAGTCTGGAAGCCAAATTCCCAGCTTTTCATAAGTATATGTGCAAGTAAAATATTATTTTCCTGTATGGTAAGGAACTACTGACTGATTTGAAGTCTTCATTTCATCCAGGTAAAAAAACATAATGAATATATAAGCTGCCCTGCGTAATATAACCAGCACCGTAGGGTAATAAAACACAAAACTATTTTCTGGTTGAGGTATACCTTTTCAGGCTTTTAAACTTCTGACAGGAAAAACAGATCATTAAGATTTCTGTTAATAGCTGGTCTATTAGAATTTACATCTCTCAAAATAATTTAAATTCTTGGTCTCATGTATGTATTTTATTCTATACATAATACAATGAATCCATATAATTGGCTTGACTTAAGCCAGATTTAAACCTGGATCTCTTTCTTCAGCATTGATCTTCTGCTAGTCACTTTCTTACTGTACTTTCCTTGCAAATACAAAAATTGCCATAATGACTTGATATAGCAAGTTTAGTAATTTATTCGACTTCTTTATAACATCTCTTATTTCAGTTGTTTGATTAGATGAAACTAACAGGCATACATGCACTAGTGGTGGAAATCCCATTCTGTAGTTTTAATTAAAGTAACATCTACGACAGCAGAGAGGGGAAACAGTCACATTTTCCAAAATTATTAAAGAATAACCTAGACTGTTTGCTGTAGATGCTTCATTTACTTTTCTTCTTTAGATGCTACTATGAATTTTTTTTTTAATTAATACTGACCAGATCCGGCTTTCCTGAAAGATATCCAACTACCAACCACAACGGGACAGCCTTCACACTGAAGACATAGTGTTAATCCCTTAACACATACATATGCATACACTGAAATATATGCTCAAAGTAAAAAGATCCAAATTCACAATAGTCTGAAATCTCTGTAAAAAAATCATGCATCAGATTGTACTGTCTACGAATAAAAGAAGCTTCAGATTCTGTAACAAAGAGCAATGCTTTTTTTAACTATTCAAAAAGGCCTCATGCTTCTATAAGGTCCTGGGCTCAATTATCTTTTTCTGTTTGCAGAGAAGCAGTAGCTAATGTAACTGCTGTGACTGGTTGTGCAATACCATGGAGCTGCATTTTTGCAAGTTTCTTTTGTTCACACTCAGTAACCAAACGGTTCAACTCTGCTGCACTGTATCCAATAAGAGTCTTCAAATCACAAACAAACTTGTACACAAACCTTTTGCCTTGTACTTTACAGATCATGTCTCCATCATAGTAATACCTTTAAAAAAAAAAACAAACCCACATTAGAATTATGCCAGTGATAAATAATACAGATACATTCTAATAAATTTACAAAACAGAATTCTGATAGATTATCACTAGTTACTTACCAAACCACCATAATTAATTTCTTAGAATTTTATTAGATGCTTAATAAATATCTGATGAATGAATGTGACAGAGAAATACTGAAAGCAACCATTAACATAAAAGTCAAAAATTGTGTTCTATTCAAATCTAGATATTCCTCAGTGCGAAGATGACCTTAGTGCTATGATAAAATATTGTCCAGTAAAAAAAAAAAAATCCAGATTAAAAAAATCATTAAATACCAAAAAGTAATCTAAATAAAGAGAGAATATTTCCTTGGAACTATCAAACTGCTTCCTCATTTTCTCTTTTGTAAAAAAACAAACAAAAGCCCAACAAAACACTTACTTGGAAAGGAACAGTCCCACTAACTCATTTATAATTATTTGGTATATACTAACATATGTTACCTGTTGTTCCCTTCATAAGAATGTAAGTTCTTTGAGAGTAGGGATTGTTTCATTTTTAAAATCTGTAACCCTGATATCTAGCATACTGTCTGGCATGTAGTGGATGCTTAATAAATGCTTGTAAATTGAGTAACTGATTCATATAAAGAGATTTCTGGTTTATCTGCCCCTTTCAACATTTAGGGGAGATAGGTAACAGAATGCTAGGCTTGGAGTCAGGAAGACCCGAGTTTGAATCTTGCCACAGATACTTGCTAGCCATGTGACCTGGGCAAGTCATTTAATCTTTTTCAGTCTTAGTTTTTTCATCTGTAAAATGAGAGTTGAACTCGATGGCATCTAAGGTCCCTTTCAGTCTGATGTTATTGTCTTATATATCTTGTCCTCCTCACTCCTAAAAGTATCAATTCCTTCCAGAGATAGACAGGATAAAAGTATTGCCCAAGGTAGAAACTTTGCTGTGTTCCTGATTAAATAGCTCATTATTACCCCCTTCCTCCTCATGATCATTTCCCTCCTTTTTGCTCTGAAATATCCTCTTTAGGTGCATGCCTTCCCATACTTTTGTGTGTCAGGTGCTCCTGGTAGCTATAATTCCCCTTTTCGTAAGGCACGATGCTGTCCATGGACTTTTAATCCTCTCTCAAAGGTAGTGGTCTCTTTGAGCACCAAATCCCTATAGATCAGTGGTTTGGGTTCACAACAATGATCTAAAGGATATGTGCTAAAATTTTTTAATGATATCTTATGCAATAAATATTATAAATATATTTCCCCCCTGTGACAAGCACATGGATATTTGAAACACCCTAGGACTTTTTCTGCAGCAATTTGAAACCATCATGTCATGTGGACAATGATTCTGGAGTTCATACAGCAATTATATCAAATGATATAATTTCATTATATCATTTGTCACTTCTGACAAAGCTCAATGTATTCTTGCAGTTTCTCAATCCATTGTCAAATTGTTTCCAAATTGTTATAAGGATTCAACATTTGATTACAAACCCATGCCCAACAGATGGTCAAATGCATGTGCATACCCTCATTTGCATTCTGTACATTCCACCACAGTAGCTCCCTTGTTCCACTTCTGTTACCCTATAGTAATACCTCACCAGCTGTATAATCACTTAATCAAGATGTTAGGAACATTAGCATTCTTGTAGCATGCACATTATAAGCCATCACTAAAGTTCTGCAGAAACAAACTCTGTATCATCTCTCACTGCAATATTAAGGCTGTTTTCCAATTTATACTTATCCTCCAATTACGTTACTATTCTTTGATCTAGGGAATTTTCAAATGAACTGGTTGGCAACACTGTTGGACAGTTGTTCACTAAGTTCCCTCAGAAGGTAGCCAGTGCCAATAACAGAAGATAAGTCATGTCTAATGAGATTATTTCCTTGCAAGGGTTAGTTTATAAATGAATTTTTTAAAAAATGAAGGAATATATGTAAATAAACTTTGAGTACATTTAACATTTAATATAGTGCTTGTCATTAGCCAGTAGAAAAGTAAATATTTTGCATTTTAACTAGCTATTTTTTGATTGGTTAGGAAGCTAAAAATAAAAAATGAATTTCCATCTCTCAGCACAAAAGTTTGTGAAATCCTCCTACTAATTCTACCATGTATCTGTGTGAACAAGCAGTTTCACTTTATTATTATTTTGAATAAAAAAACAGAAATAAACTAGATAGAGAAGATTTAAAACTTGTTTTTCTGGTGGTGAGCCAAATAATGCAAACCTATGTTCAATGAAAATGTCCAACATTGAAATTAAGTTTATATAAGATTATTAGGTTAAACATTTTTCAATGTAACTTATTAGAACTTATTTTTATTAAATGTTATTTATATTTTAAAAAATTTGTAAAATAAAGTAATGTAATGAAGTTCTGTAGATAGTAATAAGCATATGAGGTCTTGCTGGATTATTTCTTTTCATTCTTACAGTATGTCTGATAAAATTATAATTATATTAAAATTCACTTTATATTTATAATTTTCATAATTGTAGGTCGAATAAAAAGATTTGATAATTATAACTGAATTATGTAAAACTTAATTTGGAGCTTTTGGGGGCAAAAGTTTTCATTGTAGTTATTTTAAGTGCTTAATGCATAAATCTAAAATAATATTTTGAATAGCATATGAAATTACCCTAGGAGTTTCCAACAGGTTTTCATTGAGAGGGGCTCAAGGAACAAAAATATTTGGGAACTATTGCTTTAGATTCCTAAGATCCTCATGTCTCATTATAGAATATTTCTCTCTTCCCATGAAAGTATTATTTAATGGGACCCTCTGCTGCTGGTCAATCAAGATCTCCCAACTTCTTTACCTTATTTCAATATCTCTCTGTCACCTCACTGCTTTTCCTTTTCTTCCTAAGAGATTAAAAGAGTTATTTTCTCTTCATTGCTTACCATTGACTTGATAAGGATATATCATACATTCCCACCAATTCTCTTCCTCACCCTTCTCCCACTTTATGTACCTTCCCACTGTTCAGTTTAATCCCATAAAAAACAAGATTCTGCCGCAGGTCAGTTAGTCAATCAACTAGCATTTATTAAGCAACTGCTATGTGCCAGAAACTGGGTTAAAGGCTGGAGATATAAAAAAATGCAAAAGATAGTTCCTGCTCTCAAGAAGCTCACAGTTTAATATGTATGAATAAGATAGACACAATATAAACTGGAGGCAATTTCAGGCAGACAGCACTAAGATTAAGGAAGCCTGGGAAAGGCTTTTTGTAGAAGCTGAATCTTTAGCTGAGATCTGAAGAAAGCCATGTAAGCTGGAAGGGAGAGCTGTGGAAGATGGTTCCAGGCATGGGGACAGGCCATGAAAACGGAACTGGGAGATGGACTGTTGTGTGTAAGGAACATAAAGGAGGCCAAAATAAACTTGCACTTCTGTCACTCTGAACCTGCAGAGTTTTCTAGCTGCCTAACAGTGGTGGAGTGATCAGACTTTGCTCCAGATCACACAGCTATGTGAACACTGAAAATCTGCAGGTTTTTAGCGTGCGTTGTCACTGAGATTTTGATATAACATAATACTCAAAACCTCAAGAAAGCAGCAGAACCACTCAAGAGGACAAAAGCTCAAGTCAGATATTCTTCCCAGAATACATACAGATTTTTAGGTCCAACACAAAGTTCAAAGTCAGGAAGCAAGGTGGAAGAATGAGCAAACAAAAAAGATTCCTCCCATAAAGCGCTATTAATGATGTCAGAGATGTTCAAGACACAAACACAAAGAAGAGAATGATTCCAAAACCCCTACAAGCAAAGACTCAAAGAAAAATATACTCCACAAATCCAATGGGAATTCTTGGAGGAGTTAAAAAAAAAAAGAGCTAAAAAATTACTTTAAAAACCAAATGAGGGGCAGCTAGGTAGAGTAGTGGAAAGAGCACCAGCCCTGGAATCAGGAGGACCTGAGTTCAAATCCGGCCTCAGACCAAACACTTGACACTTAGTAGCCGTGTGATCCTGGGCAAGTCATTTAACCCCAATTGCCTAAAAAAACCAAAACAAACCAAAACAAACCAAAACAAACAAAACAAAACAACAACAACAACAAAAAAACGAGAACACTAAAGGGAGAAGAACTAAGTGCTACGGGGAAAAGAGAATTGAAAAGGGAATTAACAGGATGGCCCAAAAAGTATAAAACCTTGCCCAAGCAACAAAGTCCCTAAAAAATTAAAATGGACAACCAAGTGAAGTTTTCTCATAGCAAAAACAGCTGAACTGAAAAAGATTGAGGAGAAATAATTTAAGAATCACTGGACTATCTAAACACTATGTTCAAAAAAAAGGAGTCTAGACATATTTAAGAAATCATAAAACTACCTTGATCTCTAAGAACCAGAAGACAAAACAGAAATAGAAAGCATACACTGGTTACCTCCAGAGAGAAATCCAAAATGAAAACTCACAGGAACATTACAGGCAAAATCCAGAACTTCTAGGTCAAAGAAAAAATACTGCAAGTAGACAGAAAGAAAGAATTCAAGTTCCGAGGAGCCACAGTCAAGATCATATAATACTCAGCAGCTACCACTATAAAGGAACAGAGAACTTGGAATGTGATATTACAGAAGGTAAAGGATGTAGACTTACAACCAAGAACAACTTACCCAGCTAAACTTGGTATAATTCTACAAGGGAAAAAACAAACTTTTAACAAAGTAAAGGTTTTCCAAGCATTCCTGATGAAAAGACCAAATGTGCATACAGACACTAAAGTATATACACAGATGCCAAGAAAAACATAAAAGGATAAACATGAATAAATAATCATAAGGGATTAAATAAGAATAAACAGCTTATATTACGGAGAGATGATATATCTGTGTCCCCTGATAACCCTATCATCATGAGGGGTCATAGAGGGAGTCTAATTAGGCAGAAGGCTTCGGAATGGTTCTGTTATGGGAAAAAGAAAGAATGTACTGTGGGGGTGGGGACAGGGAGGAGAAGAAGGGTAGGGAAAATTATCTCACTTGATTGGGGTGTGCAAGTGGCAGTACAGACAAAAACAAAAACACTTAAACTTTACTCTCAAGTAAAGAGGTCAAAGAAGGGAAAAATACACATACATACAGAGTAGGGTACAGAAACACATTTCATTCAACAGGGAAACGAGGGAAAGGGGAAAAATGAGAGGGAAAATAAGGATGGTACATTAAAGTAGGGATAAGTACTTAAGCAAAACAAACTAAGGATGTACAAAAATATTTATAGTAGTTGGAAACCCCTGTTGCAAACCCCGGTGGGTTTGAATTGGACAAAATTCCACACCACAAAACTTGATGGTGGAGAACTGGAAACTGAGAAGGTACTCATTAATTATGGACTGTATAAACAAATTAAAGTACTGAATGTGATGGAACACTATTGTGTTATAAGAAATGATGGAAGGGGTAGCTAGGTAGCTCAGTGGATAGAACATTGGCCCTGCAGTCAAGAGGACCTGAGTTCAAATCCGGCCTCAGACACTTGACACTAGCTGAGTGACTCTGGGTAAGTCACTTAACCCCAATTGCCTAGTGCCCCCCCCAAAAAATCAAAATTTAAAAAAAAAATGAGAAAGGGATGTTTTCAGAGAAATCCAGAAAGACTCATAGAAAATGATGTAGAGTGAAGTGAGTAGAACCAGGAGGGCGATTTATGCAATAACAACAACATTAACATCAACTTTGACAGTCTTAGAACTCTGATCAATAAATGATCAACCAAGATTCTATCTCCTAATAGAGGAATGTTGGACTAAGAAATTTTTTTGCAGGTTAAGAAATTTTTTTGGACACGGTCAATGTGAATATTTGCTTGACCATACATATTTGTAACAGAGGTTCTGTTTTACTTTCTTTCTAAATTGGGGAGAGGTAGGAGGGAGAGAAGGCAGACTGTTGTTAATCGAAAAAGAATTAATATTAGTCCTCTTTCTAGTTCCTTATTAACTAATGGCCCAAACTGCAAATATATTTCTGAAATATAGAACCACTTTATAGAAAAAGTAGAAAACAGAAACCTAGAGGCGAAAAAGAACTTGGAAGTTACCAAGTCACTTTTCCTCCTTTTTTTTAACTCCCCCAATTAGGAAGAACTGACATAGGCAAAGTGATATGTCCAAGATCACAAAGCAAGTCAGAGGCATGATAAGAATAAATCACATAATACAAATCACAAGCCCAGAAACAGTTTTTCTTAGAAATGCTTTAGGAGAGGGAACAAAAAAGTGTCTTTAGGTAAGTGGGAACAAGACATTAACTTGGAGGAGAATCCCCAATTGGACCACATTTCCTGTGAGGCAGTTAGAGCCACAAGGTATTTGCTCTCCAGCGTGGCACTCTTTTTCTACAGATGTAAAGTATTACTTTACACAATGTTGTCTGAACTGTTTTTTTATAAGATTTGAATTATCAGCAAGAACCTTGTCCTCTTCTCCCTTCCCCTCTCCCATGTTCCTATTCTTTCCTTCCCATAAGTGGCAATTTCTAATCTTTCTTGTGGAAAAGATAAAAACAGAGAAATATCAGCTAGATGATGGATGGTTTCAGAACTGGTTGAATCAATGGTCAGACTTATAAAGTAACTGTTAATGGTTCAATGTTGATGAATAAATCTTTAGTGGAGTGCCCCAGAGATTATCTGTGCTTGGTCTCTGCTCTTTAAAATTTTTTATCAAAGACCTGGATAAACTCACAGATGGCATGTTTGCAAGTTTGAAGATGACTCAAAGTTAGAAAGAATATGTAACATAGTGGATAACAACTGAGATCGAAAATGATCTTCACTGGCTCTAGCACTGGGGTGAATTTAACAAGATGAAATTTAAGAAGGAAAAAGGTAAAGTCTTGTACTTAAGTTCAAAAAATTGCTTAAGAAAGAGGAATAAAAAGTATATTTCCCTTCCTATCACCAATTCCTCCAAACAGATCTGGAAAATACACTAGACTGAATCCTGATGTAGAAATCCAAAAAGTCACAGCGAGTCATTATCCCAGACCAAACCAACATAGGGATATAATCAGAGGTCTCTGGACACTGAGGTCAGGATCTAGCCAGGACCATGCAGCAGCACAGAACACTCTTCAGAGGTGGGGAACCTGCAGCTTCAAGGCCTCATGTGGCCCTCTAGGTCCTCAAGTGCAGCTCTTTGACTGAATCCAAACTTCACAGAACAACTCCCCTTAATAAAAAGATTTGT
The DNA here is from genome assembly GCF_900497805.2 of Vombatus ursinus. Classification (NCBI taxonomy): domain Eukaryota; kingdom Metazoa; phylum Chordata; class Mammalia; order Diprotodontia; family Vombatidae; genus Vombatus; species Vombatus ursinus. Next base: position 22,101,388 of record NW_020954587.1, read on the forward strand.
TCGGTAAAACTTGGACTCACTCAAAAGGCTACACCCAAGGACCTACAAGGCCACACGTGGCCTTGAGGCGACAGGATCTCCACCCCTGCTCTAGCATGTAGAGGCTGTGCCTAGTGGCAAGACAAAGTCCTAGATCCAAACCAGGCTGAGACCTTGTACAGAATACAGGAACAGGTATCAACTAGCAGAGTGGTTACCCAGTTTTGGGTCACAGATACAGGGCAACTGAAGAGGAGACCCATGCCTATTAGTGGAAGTTCAGAAAAAGGAGCAGTTGAGGGCCCTGGAAGATATACCAAGCAAGAAGAAAGTTCATAACCAAGCACCAGCTGTGTGGCTCAGACCTCAAGAGCAGAAGTGGATTTTAGCTCTACTTCCAGCCTAATATGAATTTTGCTGAGGTATAACCAGAGCAGGAATCCTAGACCAATAGAGAGCCTGATACTGGCTGAGTGAGGAGCACTTTACTGTTTCTCGGACCTAAATCCAGATCAGAAACTTGCAGCTCAGACCAGAGGGAGGCGATTAGGCTTTCCCTGGATCAGACCATTTTGGAAGCACTGAAAGTTTGCAGGTCACCAGTCTGTGTCCATGAGATTCTGGAAAAACACAACCTTTAATTTCTCCCAAGCAAGCAGCAATAGGACCAATACCAATGTTCTCTCCAGAAGTGAGAAGAACCTAGCCCCTAGCACACAGTACAAAATCAGAAGGTGGGGGGCAGCTAGGTGTCGCAGTGGATTCAAGAGGACCTGAATTCAAATCTGGCCTCAGACACATAACACTTACTAGCTGTGTGATCTTGGGCAAGTCACTTAACCCTATTGGCTAGCCAAAAAAACAAAAAACAAACAAACAAAAAAAGAATCAGAAGGTGGGCTGAAAAAATTTATAAACAAACAAAAAAAAAGAATCCTACCATAAAAAGCAACTAGGGATGCTCAAAACACAAAGTCAGAAGAGAAAGACTCCAAAAAATCTATAAGCAATGCCTCAAAGAAAAACGTGGCCTGGGCACAAATTCAACCAGAATTACTAAAAGAGATAAAGCAACCGTTAAAAAATGTTTTTTTTTATAAATGAATTGAGAGCACCAGAGGAAAACACAGGGCAAAAACGGAGCTATGGATAGAAAGGTTTGGAAAGGGAATTAACAGTTTGGCATAAAAGCTACAAAAGTTTGCCAAAGCAACAAACTTCCTGAAAATTAGAATAGAACTAATAGAAGTTAATGATTCAATGAGACAATAAGAAATATTAAAACAAAGTCAGAAGACTGAAAAAAGAGAAAAAAAGATAAGGTATCTCATAGCAAAACAACTGACCTGGAAAACAGATTGAGGAGAGATAAATTAAGAATCATTGGATTACTTGAAAGCCATAACAAAAAAAAAAGTATAAACATTACACTTCAAGATATCATAAAAGAAAACTGCCTAGAACTCTGAGAAACAAAGAGCAAAATAGAAATAGAAAGAATACACTGGTCACTTCCTGAAAGAAACTTCAAAATGAAAACTCACAGAACATTATAGCCAAAAAAATCCAGAGCTGCCAGGTCAAAGAAAAAAATATCTGCAAGCATTTAAGAAGAAACTACTGAGGAGCCAGTCAGGATTATACATAACTTAGCAGCCACCACTATAAAGGAATACAGAACTGAATATGATATTCTGAAAGGCAAAGGATATAGGGTTAAAATCAAGAAAAATTCATCCACAGAAACTAGTAGAATCCTACAGAAAAAAAAATGGACCTTTAATAAAATAGAGGACTTCCACACATTGTTGATGAAAAGACCAAAACTATATAAAAACTCTGAAGTTAAAACACAGGAGTTCAGAAAATCAGAAAAAGGTAAACAGAAATAAACAATGATAAAGGAGTAAGCAAAGATGGTTTACATTGTAATATGGAGAGATGATATATGTGTCTCCTCTGAATCCTACCATTATCAGGGACCATAAGAGGGAGTCTAAACAGATGGTTGTGGAGTGGTTATATTACATTTTGATCTTAAGAGAAGAATGGAAAGGGAGGGGAAGGAAAATCGAGGTTACGGAAAATTCTCTCACAATCAGATGTGCAAGAAAGATCTATACAGATAAGGACTGGGGGGTGGGGGTGGGGCAGGACTTGACACCCGAACCGCTCAAAGGAGCTAAAACAAACACACACACACACAGTTGGTACAGAAATACATTTCACTCAACAGGGAGAGGGAGGATAGGGAATTAGAAAATTGAAAGATTAAGGGAGGGATTAGTCCTAAGCAAAACAATCTCTTAAAGTTGTACAAAAATATTTATAGCTTTTTGAGGTGGCAAAGAATGGGAGTTTGACGGGGAGTGGCTATCAACTGGGGAATAGCTGAACAAGTGTGGTATAAAAGGCAATGAATATTATTGTACTATAAGAAATGATGAAGGTAGCTTCACAGAAAACTAGGAAGACTTGCATGAAATCATACAGAATGAAGTGAGAAGAAGCATAATAATTTATACCAAGACAATAATATGGTAAAGACAAACAATGTTGAAAAAATTAGGGATGCTAATCAGCCCAATGACCAAGTATAACAATGAAACATGCCAACCACCTCCTGACACAGGTGAAAGATACAAAGTGAAGAATGAGTCATGTGTGTACATGAGTGTATGAGTATACACACACACACACACACACACACACACACACACACACACACATACACACACATAGACACACAGACATTCTTTTAATCATGGCCAATGTGGAAATCTGCTTTGCTTGACTATATACGTTAGTAATCAGGGTTTTGGTTTTCTTTCATTCTCAATTGGGGAGGGAGGAAATAAGAGGCAGAAAGGGTAGATTTTTGCTGATTGAAAAAATATAATTTTTTTGAAAAACTTGACCAGAAGGAGAGAAATATAGTTAGTAGTTTGTCTGAAAAAGGTCCAGGGGTTTTAATGAATTGCAAAACTCAATGAGTTAGCAGTGAGAGCTAATGCTTTCTTTTTTGCTTTAAGAGTTATATTTTCCAAGAAAACAAAAGTGATAATGACTGTGTCCTAGTCAAAATAGTTTAGGAAAGATAGTGATAAACTAGAGAGCAATGTACTCTTTAGGTTTTCATGACATTTTTCTCCTGGTACTTCTATTTTTTCTATCTCTTCAACTGCTCCATCTCAGTGTTCTCTGACAGATCTTTATCCAGGTCATAACCAATGACCAAGGGTATCCTCAAGGCTCTGTCCTGGGCCCTCTTCTCTTTTCCTTTTATATTATTTCACTTGATGATCTTATCAACTCCCATGGTTTCAATTATCATCTCTATGCAAATGATTCTCAGATACATTTACCTAGCCCTAGCTTACCTCTCTCCTGACCTCCAATGTCACAACTCAAATTGCTTATAAGACATCTAGAACTGAATTATCTCTTAGGCATTTTAAACTCAACATGTCCAAAACTGAATTTACTATCTTTTTTCTAAAACCCTCCCCTCTTTCTAAATTCCCTATTACTGCGGAGGGTACCACCATCCTCCCAGTCACATAAGCTCATAACCCAGGTGTTGCCTTTGACTTCTCACTCTCTTTCAACCACCTTCCATTCTCCCTCCTTCCTCTCCCCATATCCAATCTGCTGCCAAGTTAGTTATTCCTACCTTCCCAACATCTTTCATATGTGTCCCATCCCCCCTCTTCTGACAGTCAACACCCAAGTACAAACCCTTATCACAGGTCCTGAACTATTGCAACAGCCTTCTGGCTTGTCTCTCTGCCTCAAGTCTCTCCCCATTCCAGTGCATTCTTCACACAGCTTTCAGGTTAGTTTTACCAAAGAGCAAGTTGGACCCTATCATTCCCCTCCCCCATCAATCAACTCCAGTGGCTCTCCATTACATTCAAAATCAAATATAGGATCTTCTGTTTGGCTTTTAAAGCTTTCCATTATCTTTCCTATCTTTCCAGTATTTTCACTCCTTTTATCTACCACACTGCCTCCCCACAACTCTCCAGTACCACTGGTCTCCTTGCTGCTGCTCACACAGAACATGCCAGCTCTTGACTCCTGGCATTTTCACTGGCTGTTCCTCATGCCTGGAATGATCTCCCTTCTCATTTCTACTCCTAACTTTCAAGCCTCAGCTCAAATCCCACATCTTGCAAGGAGTCTTTGCTAATGCCCCTTAATGCTAGGTGCCTTCCCTCTGTTGATTATTTTCAATTTGACAGGCATTTACCTTGTTTGCACATGGTTGTTTGTATGATGTCTCCCTCACTACACTGTCAGCTCCTTGAAAGCAGGGAATTTCTCTTATTATTCTTTATATCCCCAATATTTAGCACAGTCTCTGGCAAAGAAGAGGCTCTTAATAAATGCTTGCTGACTGACTGAACCAAGAATAGTGAAGGGTCTTTGAAGCCACTGTATACAAGGACTGATCGAAGAAACTGGGGATATTTAGCTTAGTAAAAAGATGATTCAAAGGTTGGGGGAAGAGACAGGGATAATATGGTTTCAAGTATCTGAAAGGCTATTATGGGAAACAATGATTAAATTTGCTCTGCCCTAACAGGGCTTTAGAAAATTTAATGGAAAAATTAAATTTGATATCAGGGGAAAAACTTCCTAACAATTAAAGTTATCCCATGCTTGAGGAGGTAGCATTGTCCTTAGGGGTCTTCAAGCAGAGTCTAGATGGCATCTTGTTGAGAACATTGTAGTGCTAATTCTTTTATCTCTATGGATTAGAGTAGGCGGCCACCCAGGTATCTTTAAACTCTAAAATTCCAGGTTTACATCAGGTTTTATTTTTCCTTCCACTGACATAAATGATCTACATACTCTAGTCAACTATGCAAACAAGAAAATCTTTGCTCATTATCACAGTTACTAAACAAAAAAACTAGCTTTGGTTTGTTGGCATCCCCAAAAGATTATGTCTTTAAAAGTTTTGGTTTCATTTACAATAATAAGAGTCATAAAAACAATTACAATAAAAAGCTGGGTAAAATTTGATTTCCTAAAATTATAGCAGATTTAGAAAGGATAACAACAAACCAAGGAAATAGTTCTATGGACATCAAAAATAGTGATTTTAAATATAATTTTAAAAATCAGTTTGTATGAAAATATTGGTTTTAGTTTTTATTGATATTAAACTCTATTAATAAAATAGAAATAATAGAAAAGGGCAAAAATAGGATTTTAAAGAAACCATACAAAAATTTTTTAACATTTCTTTTACATAACTATTTTTATGTCTACACAATCCCTAATTTCTACAATATAATAATGGTGAAAAGCAAATCTGAACAACAGCCATTTTGTAAAAATGTTCTAAAAATTTAGTAAATTATTTACCTTAAAGCCCGACTAAGCTTCTCATAGTTCATAGTAGGCTTATTTTTACGCTGTCCCCATTTTTGTGCCACCAGTTCAGGCTGATTTAGCTTAAACTCTCCTTCATCTCCAACCCAGGAAATGCAGTCTCGAGCATCTTTGTCAGTAAGAAGTTCCAATAAAAACTGCCATAGTTGAATCTGTCCATTATTTCCTATTCAGACAGAATTAGAAGCCACAACTATCATTCTTATACATGGAACAAAGAGGAAATAAGTAATATATTTCTTTGGTTTACAATCCACTAACAAGAGCAATACAAATACTTGGTCACTACTGGAATCTCACTTGAGGGGAAATTCCACTTTCACTCTATTGTTCATCTGTAATGAAAATTCCCAGGTATAATTCTAACATACATATGTAATCTGGACAACACATTAGGAATGTAAATACTTGATAATAAAGAAGGTAGGAAAATACCAGTTCTGTTTCCAGGTGAACTTCTATCCTCTCCAGAAATTCGTGGGGCTCTCTGTACTTTAGCAGTCTTTGTGCTACTGTTTATAACTTTAATGGTGGTTGGTGTGGTGGGCTGTACTGATGCTGGTATAATCTGAACAGCTGAAACATAAGACCATAGAAAAAAACAATTATAATTTCCTAATAAAAGATATGTGCAATATTCTGGGAACACATACATACACATTTATCTTAATTCCTTTCCTTTAATGTAGTTTTCGGAAAAGACTTACAATTTCGTGACAGTCACAAAATAACTTGACAAGAAAAAGATCCAAAGTTTTTAGCATACTGATAAATAAAATATTTTATATAAATAACTTGGCAAATACTTGATCCTCTCTCTGAAAAATAAGTCACAATGATATATATGGGACTGAAATTGACACTAGAAGTGTCAAATTCTCACCTGCAAAACCAATCAGATTAAATTATAATTGGAAAATGTTTAACAATAAAAATAAAAAAAATAATACAAGATAGATTATATTAATTTGTGGTTTTCTAAGTTAATATGCAGGCCACAGGAATCCCTTTCTATTTGAGTTTGACATTCTTTATCTAATATGAGAGGTAGTGTGATGTAATGGTTGAACATTTGGTCTTGGAGTCAGAATATGACCCCGAGAAATCCCTCAACTTTTGAGCTCCCCAGGCAACTCTTTAAGGTTATAAATTTCAGAGAAAGTGCTGATCTGTCTTGGTAGAGGAAGTTCCTATACCAATGAAATCACAGGTTTGGTTAAAAAAACAACAACAATACTACATTATGGCTTATTACACTATAACTATACAATCATATATTCTGTACTTTTTATATTGCCCAAGTATAGGAAAATTCTGTTGATCAACTATTCTAATTAGTTATATTCATTATAACAAATGAAAAAATGATTTAAAGAAATATTAAATTTAGATACGGACTAGCAAGTAACAGACCAAATGAAAAACAAGGCTTAAAATACAGCAAATGATATTAACAAAGTTGATTCAAAAAGGTCTGCAATTTGCTTTTAAGAAATAAAATGATTTTTCTTCTAAGTGAGGAAGCGATAAACTATAGATCTACATACTCACGTTGATCAATAGTAACTGTTGCTATTTCACCCATGTGTTGCTCTTGGCTAGCCAATACATCTGAAGAATAAAGAAAAAAAATTAATCATCATTTAATTTTGTTAAATGTAAACCCCAACTGACCAAGTAAATCTGAAGCCAAATTTGTTTTTTTTAAAAATGAAGAAAACATGATTAAAAAATTTAATGATGATTTTGGCTTACATTACAAGCAAGGGTAATTGATATTTTTATTTGTTTGTGAAGAATAAATTATAACTGGCAATGGAATAAAATCTCCACTACTATTACACAAACATAATTTTAACAAGCAGAAGTTAACTTTGAGAATTATGGTTCTCTGAATGTATACAATTATGTTAAACTATAGTATGACCAAGTATAAGACGCAGGAGTTGTTCAATATCAATCAACAATGTGATATACAGCAGTGAAAAAGCTCATGTGACCTTAGTTTGCATTAAATGATAATGTTCAGGACTAAGAAACTGATAATCCTACTATGTTGTTCTCTACTCAGATGATTTTTGCCCTTTTTGGTACCTCTATCTCTTAGATCAGTAAGTACCTGGTACTTAGTAAATACTTGTTGACTGACACTGAGAAGCTGGAGAACACTCTGAGGAGGGTAACCAGGATGGTGAAAGGCCTTGAGGTCATACCACATGAGGCTTGGTTGAAGGAATTGGTAATGTTTGGCACAGAGAAGACTTAGGGGATATATAATAGTAGCCTTCAAATCTTTTAAGGGCTGCCTTGGAAAAGAAGGATTATATTTTTTCTCCTTATCCTCAGAGGGCAGAACTAGGAAAAAGGGTAGAAGATGCCAAAAGGCAAATTTAAGTTTGATGTAAAGAATATTTTTTGACAATTAGAACTAATTTAGAAAGGAATGGGTTTCCCTGGGAGGTAGTGGGGTCTCCTTCACTGGAGATTTTCAAACAAAAGCTACTTTGTTGTAGAGAAGAATACTATTAAGCCAAATGGATTGGGTTACATGGTTTCCAAGGACCTTTCCAACTCTAAAATTCTGCAAAATATCACATACACACACAAGAAAATCTTGAAAGTTTGAAATGGCACTTGAGATGAAAATAAAAATAGAAATAAATATTAAATATAATATATAATATTATATAAAATATATTTATATGTAAATATAATAAAATAAAAATTCTTAAAAGTTATAAAAAACTGAAGTTAACAAATTACACAATATATGATAGATTTAACACACATTTTCGAAGGAGCTCCAGATGACTCCACAGAATTTCTCCTCGTGGGACCCTCTGGAAAAAATCTTCTTGGTTGAGACTACATAATTCTCTTCCTGAAATGCTTAGTGTAGGTAGGTCTATATCAGTCATACTGAATTCCTTCATTACCCAAACCACCCAATGGAGGACTTGGTCTGTTGACCACTGTATGGGATCTAAAAACAAGGTAAGAAATCTCCATTAGTTAAAGCCTGTTTTGCTATACCACCACATTAGACAGCACATGTTATTTCTTAAGAGTTAAAACTTATCAACATGAAAAATAACCAGTAATAAAGTCAACAAAGATTTAAAAAAAAAACCCAGGACTGTCTTCAGCTCTCTCCCAAAGCCGTCTAAATAACTAAAACAACGGCTCTAAACAAATTCTTAAGCAGCAGAACCCACAAAAAGACAGAGTGAAACAAATTTCCAGCCAAAGACAGCCTGGATGGTTGACTGGAAAGGTGTATCGCGCCGGGTGGGGAGAGGAGCGCAGTTCGGTGTGGACGTGCAGGCCGCAGTGACCCTGGAGCAGGCCTCAGAGGACTGAATCTCGGGCAGCTGTGGCAGTTTCCAGACTTCTCAACCCATGAATGCCAAAGACAACTTAGAAGGTCAGCAGGAAAAGTCTGTGACCGCGGTGCGAGAGGAGCTAGGTCTCAGCTGCAAGTCTGGAGCACGGTCCGGGGACGCGGCTTTTTCCTGAGCTTACGGCCCACAGACTGAGGGGGAATCGAGTGGCTGATCAGAGGGGGATTGCAGGGATCTCTTTGCCAGTGCTGAGGCAGGAATCTCTTGCTTTATTGGTGCTCGGATCTGGGTCCCAGTTTTGAGGGGCAGTCCTGGGGTGAGGAGGAGCCGCTGGTGGGGTGAAGCTTGTGGTGGTGGAGAGGAAATACCTCGCGCCTTATCATACCACCTTGGAAGAACTGAAAATTTACAGGCCCCTAGAAGTACCTCTGAAAATAGCTGCATAAACCCCCCGAAGCTTGGGACAGTACACTCTTCACACTGGAAGCAGACTTTTACCTTAACAAAGAGTTTAAAACTCAAGTAACTGGCTGGGATCATGAGTAAGCAGCACAAAAAGAGTCAGACTATATTATCTTACTTTGGTGACAAAGAAGATCAAAACATACAACCAGAAGAAGACAACAAAGCCAAAGCTCCTACATCCAAAGCCTCCAAGAAAAATATGAATCAGTCCCAGGCCTTGGAAGAGCTCAAAAGGGATTTTGAGAAGCAAGTAAGAGAAGTAGAGGAAAAACTAAGAGTGATGCAAGAAAATCATGAAAAACAAGTCAACAGCTTGCTAAAGGAGACTCAAAAAAAATACTGAAGAAAATAACACCTTAAAAAAAAAAAACAAAACCCAAACCCCTAAAACCATGTAATAGTGGATAAAATGCTGGATATAATCATCATCCAGGGAAGCAACTCCTTTGGAGAAAGGGGCCAGTCATCACCAATTGTTAATCAATTTTTGCATACAAGACGGGAAGGGGAAGAGAAGGGAATACGCACTCATTTAGCGTCAGGCACTGTGCTAAGCTTTTTACAGATACCTCATCTGATCCTCATAACAACCCTGAGAAAAGTAGGTGCTATTATTATCCTCATTTTATAATTGCATAAACTCAGACAAACAGGAGTTAAGGGATTTGCTAAGGGTCACAGAGCTACAAAATATCTCTGTGGCTGGATCTGAACTCAAGTTGTCTGATTTCCAGGCCCAGAAATCTATCTCCTATATCACCAGCTGTCTTAGGAGAGCAAGGCCAGATAAAGCAGGAAGGCATCCTGAGGAGAAGACCACATGTATCAGGCAAGTAAAATGATCACCAGTATCTTGACCACCATATCCCCCCAGACTCTGAGGGAGACAGCCGAGGACCCTGAACCCAAGAGCCTTGAAAATAAAATAGGCAACACTTGTGAAACGTAGCCTGGGATCTGCTTCTGCAGGGACTATAGCCACAGCTACTTAAGAACTAGAAAAGTTCTTGGCACCATCAAGTGGCTCAAAAATCAGAAACTGATGATTTTATCAATGGAAATAACATGAAAGTGGAAGCAAAAACATTTACTCTGATGCTTCATGCTAAGAAAAACATAGGACATTTCTACCTGACTTGCAGCTGAAACTGTCCATATATGTTGTCTCTACCCCATTAGAATGTAGCTACTTGAGAGCAAGGATGTTTATTTTTCTATTTTTATCTCTAGCACTTAAACTAGTGCTTTGTACACAGTAAGCACTTAATAAATGATTTATTTATTATTCACTTGGGAATCAGGAAGATCAAAGTACAAATACTGACTCTGAGCCTGTTACTCGGCTGTAAAATGGGGAAAACATCTGTAATAGCTACCTCAGAGTTGCTCTGATGCTTAAATGAAATAGTTTAGGTAAAGTGCTATAAAATACTGTTACTAATTTTTGACTGAAATAAATTAGGCTGTAATTCTAGAAATCATATATTTTTAGGCTATATTTTTTTCCTCAGATGGTTTTGGACCCTGCCCTCTCTCTCCTACCCTGCCCCCTAACTATAATGTCTGATGGTTTCATTTAGTGTTACCAGTCATTTTACAAGATGATCACACTGAAGAGAACAGAGTAAATTGTCCAAGTTTTAGAAGTTCATTTATCTCTTTCAGATCAATATGATGCTACTTAATGCAAAAAAAGAAATAATCTACTAAGTGGATTCTCATATTTACTTCTATTAAAATGTGAATAGCTAGGATAACATTGAGACTCAAGCTCCTATGCCTGATAAAGAGACCATGAGGACTCCCTCCACCCCACTGTGCTCTGGAGGACAGGAGAGCTGTAGGGCAGAATCAAGGTACAGGTCTAGCACAGGGCCAGTGCCTGGGTTCCTGGGTCAGGACTTCCGGCCTCAGTAGCCAAGTGATACCAAGGCCAACAGGGGCTGGCAAGGAGTGTGGGCTGAGCTGGTTGTAGACTCCTTGGACCATTGGAGGGTGGGGGAATACCCTTCCTCCCATCCCAGCAAGCTCTACCTCCCCATCCTTCTCTTGCTTCCAATTAGCCACCAAAAATTAAAAAATAAATAAAATTTAAAAACAACAAATATCCCTTGGGGACAGTGAACTTCACCAATCATTTGCCAGCCCCATTTTGATTTTATTTTCCCCCACCTTTCCAATCTCAACCCAATAATTAGCCATTTCAATTCTCCTCTGTTTTTTAGAATCCCTTGCCACCTTGTTCTGTCACTGCTCAACCACCTGTCAAACCTCACCTGAGCCTGGGATTACTCCCACCACATGCTGCTTCTACCCCTTCTACCCATAAGCTGCCAAACCTAGCTGAAGGGAAGTCTCACCAAAGTGTTACCTGTGTACATTACAAATTCATATTATCCAACCTCCAATGGGTCCTCACTGAAGCAAGCTAGAACTTTTATTCTTTCCTAATTGGTTGCCTATTTCACTCCCCACAAAAGCTATTCTAAACCTTTTCTTCTCCCTTCAAGCCTCACACATCTCTCTCTATCCCCCTTTTCAGCTTAGGTTTCATCCTTTACTTTACTGAGAAAATTGAGGCCACTCAATACAAGCTCCCTCTTTTATCATTCTTCATCTCAAAGCCCTCATTCCTTTCCCCTAGTCTCTGACAAAAAAGCAGCCCTTCATGCCAAGGTCAATCTCTGTACCTGTGCACTTGATTCCATTCCTCTCATCTCCTCCAGCAGACTGAACCTTTCATCTTCAATCATTCCCCTTCTCTTTCTAGAATCTTTAACCTCTTCCTATCAGTTCCTTTCCTATTGCTTTCAAATATGCCCAGGTCTTCTCCATCCTCAAAAACCCTTCACTTACCCTTTCCTATATCTCTCCTTCTCTTCTTGCCAATCTTCCTGAAAAAGCTGTCTACGTTTGCTGCCTCTACTTGCTCTCCTCTCATTCCATCATCACATCTTTGCTATCTGGTTTCTGATCTCAACACTCAACAAAAACTGCTCCTTGAGACTTAAATGGCACAGGACAACACAAACAGGGGCAGCTGGTCTAGTTTACTGGTGGTCCTGATACTGAAAAGTCATGGCATGATGACTCACCAACTCGTCATGAGCTTGTCACTCCAGAATGGCCAATGCCGGCAGAGGCAAGCTGTGCTCAGCTCAATGAATGCTGGATTTTGGCTTGAAAGACTCTTCTACTTTTACATACTCTTATAACCTCACGTGTGGCTTAACTATCATCTCTATGCAGGCCTATTCCGAGCTTCAGTCTTCTATGACTAAATGCTTATTGGACATTTCAACCTAGATGTCTCAGAAATATCTCAAACTTAACATATATCCAAAACAGAATTTACTGCCCACCCCCAGCCAAAGCCTTCCCTATTTCTGTCTCAGGCACTACCATCCTTCCAGTTTACCAGTTTGTAACCTTAGCATTACTCCCAATCTCTCACATTCTTTTACCCCATATATCTAATCAGTTGTCAAATTTCCCCATTTCTACCTTCATAGCATCTCTCATATCTGACCCTTTCCCTCCATTCACACAGCTACCACTTTAGTTCAATCCTTCATTACCTCTTGACTAGATTACTATAATAGCTTCCCACTTGGTTAACCTGCCTCAAGTCTCTATAGTTTACCTAACATTGTAGCCAAAATAATTTCCCTTAAAAATACATCTATGTGATGCCCCTACCAATCAACTCTAGTAGCATCCTACTGCCTCTAAGAATATAACATAAATTTTTCTGTTTACCCTTTAAAGCCCGTCACAACCCAGCTCCAACATATTTTTCCAGCTTCACTGGATTTCTTGCCCCATCCTGCACTGTGCAATCCAGCAAAATTTATGTCCTGCATCACAAAAATAATGAGCAGAATAGAAAAATTGGAATCTGTAATGGCAAGCCTCACCAAAGAAACAAAAGAGAGAACAATAGATTGGGAATGCAATTATGAAGAAGTGAAGGAAAACCTAGAAGAAGAGAAGTAAAAAACAGTAACATCAAAAGAAAATATGCTCACTTTGCAAGCAAAACATATGGATCTCAAAGATGAGACAACTTAAGGATCACAGGTCTCCAAGAAGAACACAACAGGTCAAAAAACGGTAACATCAAAATGAAGGAAATAATAGAAGAGAACAGAACTACCCAGAACATCTCAACATAGAAAATGAAATTCCAATTAAATGAATTCATAGATTGCCTCCAGAAAAAAAGACCCAAGGCTGAAAACTCCAAGACACGATGGGTTAAATCAATTCAGAAACAAGAAGTTCTGCAAGCCATCAGGAGAAAGACCTTGAAATACTCAAAAAAGAAAAAAAGAAAAAAAAAGAAAGGAAAAGAAAAGAAAAAAAGGATATTTGAATAACACAAGCCTATCTTGCACCCACCAGAAAAAGAACACTACGGCTCAGGATCAAGCCCAGAGTGACCTATCCTGAAAATATGGGTTAACTATACAGGACAAAAGATGGACATTCAGCAATAAAAAAGAATTTGAAACATTTTTAGAAAGAAAATGAGAATTGAAGAAATTGTTTGCTTTTTGAATACCCCAAACAACAGAAATGCAGGAGGAATGAATTACTGCAAGACAGCAACAGCGTAACAGAAAGATCAGTAAGAGATATCCTTCAAAACGTACACCAAGAGATGGAAGTGAAGGCAGAAATCTGTAAAAGTAACAGCGAAGAGGTGAACATGGGGCATTACAGACAGAACCAGAGGACATTCTGCCTACTACTGCATGCTTCTTTTGTGGGGGGAGTAGAACAGAGGAATAGGGAGGACTGAGTGAGCAGGAGTCAAATCAAGGCCTAGCAATAAAGGAAAGATGACCTCTGTGGTCTTAGAAAGAGAAAAGTCTACAGAGGTGGGGGGTGGAGAGAAACACTGAAAAAGAGAGGATAAGAAAAGAAGCATTACTTTGGAGATGGCAGGGGGTTCCACTGGTGAATGATCTTATAGGTGAAGGGAGATGAAGGCCTTACACTGGATAAGGCCCAGGGGATTTGGTGAATGAAATCTACTAATCCAGGCAGAAGAGAAGTTGGAACCCTTGGGAAGGGGAGGGGGAGTTCAAATGACACCCAGTGGAGTAGGAGAGCACAGACAAATGGAAGAGATTTCCAGGCAAACGTAGAATAAAAAGGTCAATGAGAAAGGGTATAGACGGGGTGAGGAGAAGGAACAATAGTGCCCTAACAATGGGCCAGTACCCTCTCTGACACCTGCAATAATGGGCACTGTTCTGAGAATGATGCACAATGGAAAAGTGTAATCAATCGGGTAAGCCCTACAAGTCAGTGGGAGAAAGCACCTAGACAGCAGAGTCTAGAATGCATAACTTGGAAGCTTTGATTGTATGAAGAATACAGAGAAAAGAGAGACCGAAAAATTAGAGGAGTCCTGAGTCAAAGAATGAGGGTCTAGAATAAACAGAAAGGGAAGATTGATAATAAAGAGTGAGAGTAATCCTTTTTGGAAAGGGGTGTAAAAATGAAATATTTTTAAAAAGGCAAAAAAATTTCCAATAAGCAGGTCTAGATGAAGGGGAGAAGAAGTGGGGATCTACTTTACTGAGAGGAAAAAAGAGGGGGAAAAATATATAACCAGATAAAAGCAGAAGCAAGAAATTAATAAACAAAACCCTTAAGGAAAAGGGGTAACAAATGAGAAGAGGGGATCAGAGATAAGAAGAATAGACCCAGTGGGAACAGGGTCATTGTTAAAAAAAAAAAATTAAAGTAACTGAAAGAATATAGTACTATGTTTACAACAGTAAAGAGGAAAAATCATCACTTGAAAAAGAACACCAACAAACAGATGGAGGAAAATATAAACCTAACTTTTACCACTTTAAATGTGAATTGATAAAAAAATTTGATAAAGCAGAAAAGAGCAAAAGACTGGATAAGAAAACAAAACCCTACAATCTTGTAAGAAACATTAAAAAAAAAAAAAACCAAAGACATACACAAAATAAAACTGAAACGATGGAAAACAATTTACTATGCAGCAGCTAAATCCAAAAAAGTGGGAGTTGTGTCATTATGCTATCAGACAAATCAAAAACAAACATTCAAAAAACAAAATGGGATAAACAAGGAAACTTGTTATACTGAAAAGAATCACAGATAACAAACCATAAGCAATAATAAACTTATACACTCAAAATGCCTTTGTGAATTTGGATGCTAAGGCATTTTGAGTGTATAAGTTTATTATTGCAAAATACACGTTATTACAAAATAACGAAAAGAAGAATCTCTCTCAGTTTTGGATAAGTGTAAAAGAAATATAAACAAAAGGGAAAATAGGAAATTGAACAAATTTTTGTAGAAGCTAGATTTAAAAGACTAATGGCTTATAATCAAGTAGGATTTATACCAGGGATGCAAAGATGGTTCAGCTTTAGAAAAACGATTAACATAATTAAACAATCACCACAATAATAAAAACCAAAACTATGTGTTCATCTCAAAAGATGCAGAAAAAGCCTTTGACAAAAGGCTCTCTTTTATTCTAAGACATTCTTTTATTCTAAAAACAAAAACAAAAACAAAACAAAACAAAAAACAAACAAACAAAACCCTAAAAAATACTATTATATGGGATGCACTCTCCAGGAGGGAGAAGGTGAGAGATACGTGGGATACTACGGTAATGCAATTAACAGAAAACATCAATAAAAACTTACTTAAAATAATTTTAAAAATTGGTCCTTATACTGAATTTCATGGGGGTGGGGGGAGTGGAAATGGGAACAAAAGAAGACTATATTTTCCAATCAGGGATGGTGTTTCCCAAGGCTGTTGCCCAGACAGAGGGAAATCAGGACCTAGGTTGCTAGGACAGGCAGGTAACAAAAGATAGGATACACTGGCCTCAGAAGCAATGAGTGATCATGCTTGGGAGTAGGAACAGGTTTCCAGATCCACTCCAGCATCCCATAACACATTACTGTTTGCTTTGTGAATTGATATTTCTAGAAGTGAGGGACAGCAGAAGACCTTGTTCAAGACAAATAAATACAAAAGGAAAAAAGGGAAAGGAGTGAGGTTTATAATTTGTTATGAAAGAAATGGGATAGAGGAGGCAGATGAAATTTGGTACTCACTTTTAAGTTTAATCTGTCATGGAAAAAAAAGAGAATAACTAAGGAAAATCTAACAGTATAACTCATGAAAGGGAGAACAGAATTCAGAATAGACTAGAACTAGATAGAAATAAGGAGGAATAAAAAAAGATAACCTCTTTGAAAGGAGCATAGGGTTTGACATATCAAGTCTTCCTAAACCACTAGATTAAATAGCTATAGCTTGCCTAACAGTTATGTACCTACATGCCACTTTTTAAAATTAAAAAACTATATCTCTGAATAGAACTCTCACATAAACATATTCACCTTTTTGGTCCCTTTTAATACATACTTTCCAAATAAGACTTTTAAAAAATAGTTCATCAATAGGTTTTCATATACATTTTTTACCATAGGGTATTCCAAGACGTTCTTGTTCTTTCCTATAACCTTCAAGTGCAGCGGCCCATCTTGTCACTTGTTCTGAGGTTTCATCTGAAATTGTTGCGATGTGCTTAGTGCCATCGAGGGTTATCACTTGAGCTTCCTCCACAAGATGTGCTTCAGCTTCAGCATGGTGGGCATCTGGGTCAATAACAACTTCAACGGTTTCAGCAGGTTTAACAATTTCAAGGATATTTAACTTGGGCTCTATCCCTAGAAAAAGAATGGAAAAACATTTTTAACTTGACAGAAAACAATGAGTTATTAAAACAATACGCAGTTTATTTCAAATTCTTACAAATGTCACACAGCAAATTGCTATTATAATGTTTTGAAGCAATGTATCTAAATCACTCTCAGCACGTAACAGCTATTAACAATAATCCATGTTTGTTTTAAACCAGACCTGTGATTTCAAGGGTAGATAGGTAGTTCCAAATTGCTTCTTCCAAGACAAAAAAGTAACCTGTTCTGCAATTTATACTTTCATAGAGCTGCCTAAAGTACTGAGAGGTTAAGCGGGTTGCCTATATTCACCCAGTCAGTATATGCTAAAACCATGGGTATGCTGGCATATTTAACAACTGGTTCTCCAAAACCACCTAAAACACTTTTAAGTTTATAATCTGCATTATTAACACATTTGTTACATTAACATTTTCTCCACTTTTTAAAATCTAGACAATCAATAAAATAAATCAAATCCTGATTTTTAATCTTTGACAATTTTCAAGATGTAAATGCTCACACTGAAAACTTAGCAATCAGCTCTCAAAAACTAGAATGATTTGGTTCCAGCAAAACCCTGGTCAGAACCCAAATTTCCCTGACTTCAAGGCTAATTCTCTATGCACTATTATGTCGTGCTTCTTGCCCTTATAATATGAAATGGTAATGATTCACATACAACATTGCTTAACACATTTAAATTTTCATATCAATGAACAATCTTAGCATTTCTGAGACCATAGGGCAAACATATATACACATTCAGAAAGTTGTAGTTTAAAAAAATGTTTCATTAGTGAAATTATCTTGGATGCTGCCCCTGTTTACAACAGTCAGTCACCTAGAAGGACTCTGAGGTACATTCTGGTGATGGGAAAGAAAAAAGGAAAGATTGGGAACATAGTTTGTTGCCTAAGAAGGCAGGCTTGATTCGAACACCCAAGTCCAAGTTGACGAGCATATAATAAAGAGCTAGTATGTGCCAGGCATTGTGAAAGGGTGTGAGGATATAAAGAAAGGCAACCAATAGTCCTTATTTACAAGGAAGTGACAGTGTGATTAGGAGAAAACATGCAAAACACTATGAACAAACCAGGTACTAACAGAATATATTAGAGATATGCACAGATTGACGATCACAGATCAAGAAGTGCTAATAATCAGAAGGACTGGGAAAGGCTTCTTGAAGGTAAGATTTTAGTGGGGACATGAAGGAAGCCAGGAAGCAGAGATAAGGAAGGGGAGCATTCCATGCTTCTTCACTGTCACTGTGGGGCAACTGGTAAAACTGCACAGAGTTGGGAGATGGAGTGTTATGTGAAAAATAGTAAGAGGCCACTATCACTGGATGGTACAGAGGAGGGGAGGGAGGAGGAAGGTGAAGACCAGAAAGAAGACTGTAAAAGTAGGAAGGTGTCAGGTTATAAAAAGGTGTGTTAGCTAAAGAGCGTTTTGTATTTGATCCTGGATGTAATAGTGAACTACTAGAGTTAATTAGCAAGGTGACATGGTCATATCCGTGCTTTAATCAATAATGATTTAGGCCATTTTTTTATATGACTACAAACTGTTTTGATTTCTTCATCGGAAAACTGCCTGTTCATATTCTGTGAACACCTGTGCTTTAAGAAGTTCACTCTGACAACTGAGTGGTGGGATGGATTGGAGCAGGGACTTGGGGAAGTGAGACCAGCCAGATGGCTATTGCAGTAGCCCAGGCATTAGGTGATGAGGACCTAAATCTGGATACTGGCATCATCAGAGGAGAAAAAGGAAACATACACAAGATGTTGCAAAGGTAGAATCAGGACTTGACAAGATTGGATAAGGGAGATAAGAGAGAAAAGTCAAGGATGACACCTAGTTAGGGAGCCCGTGTAACTAGAAGGATGGTGGTACCTTCCACAGAAATAAGTTAAGAAGACAGGAGAGTTTTAAGAAAAAGATGAGTTCAATGTGGGGCATGTTGATTTTAAGATGTTTATAAGATGTTAAAATGTCTGTAAGGTAGTTCAGTACTTAGGACTGGAGGTCAAGAGAAGTTAGGGCTGGATAAATAGATCTGAGAATCATCTGCACAGAGATAATAATTAAATCCATGGCAACTGTTGAGATAATTAAGCAAATCAGTGTAGAGCAGTGATCGAGGGACCACCAGGGATCCCTGAGATCCCTTTGCCTCATGGCAAAATTTATTTCTATAATATTAAAATGTTTTAACTTCTAATATGGTAAAAATCAACAGCTAAAATCCATATAAACAAAAGCTCCTTTGACTTGACTAATTTTTTTTAAGGTAATTGTACAGGTGTTCTGACCCCTAAAAACTAGGAAAACTGCTAGTAGAGAGGCAAAAAAGAAGGACCACAGAGAGCCTTTAGGGGCCACCTATGGTTAGTAAATATGATTTAGATGAAGATTAAGCAAAAGAAACTGAGAAGGAACAGACAATGTAGGAGAAGAACCAGGAGAGAGAAAGGGAGGAAAGAGCATCGGAGAACAGAGGGTGATAGTCTCCAAGGCTGCAGAGAAGTCAAGGATGAAGATTAAGAAAAGGCTATTATTACACATGGCAATTACGTGAACATTTGTAACTCAAGAGAGATAGTTGCAGATGAGGTTGAGAGTCAAGCTAAAGACTAAGCTTGTAAAGCTAAGACAGAGAGAAGAAAGAAAGTAGAGGTACGAACAGAAGATGGCCTTCTTAAGGAGTTTAGCCATGAAAGAGGGAAGAGACAGAGAGCAAGTGAGGGTTTCTGAGGATGGGGGAGACATTCCCCCACAGTAGAAGTGGGGGCCTGGGCAGTTAGGTAGCAGCAACTAAATGATACTCTAAGTAAGGGCAGATTTGTGCATGCACACACATACTTTGCTTCCAGTATGTTTTTTGGTACCACAAAAAGTACTATTTATATTTTGAATATCTGGGGCCTGTCTTTGTCCTAGACCTCTTGGAGTAAACATCCAGAAGTAAGATTACTGGGCCAAATAGTGTGAACAGACTGGTAATTATTTTCCATAACAGCTAGACCATTTTACAGCTCCACCAACAGTGTACTTGTCTTCCACAGGTTCTTTAAAATAGATTGTTCCATCTTTTATCACCTTTTCCAATTTCATGCGTGTGGGGATAAAACTTAAATGTTGTTTAAATTGATATTTGTTATTCTTAGTGATTTGGATCAGCTTTTCATAATGTTATTAATAGTGTGTCAGCCTTTTGAAAGTTATCTGTGCATATTCTTGATCCTCCATGCCCCAGCAGACTTTTCACTCTACAAAATCCCTCTACCTCCTGTGGTCCCATCCCCAACTGAAGGCAGCTAGTGGAGCAGTGGATAGAGTCTTGGGCCTAGAGTGAGGAAGTCTTTCATTCAAATACAGCCTCAGAGTCTCATTAGATGTGTGACCCTGGGCAAGTCATTTAACCTCTGTTTGATAGTTACTAAAAATTATAGTGCATTATTTAGCAGCTATTTCCTAATTTAGTATCTGTTGGCAGTTTTAAATCAAAATATAATAAAGCAAACTTTTTGGTAAGAAAAACAAACTCACGTTGAATTAATAATGAAAATCAGTCTTGAAAGTAGTTAAAACTTTGCTGCCAATTAATTCTTTTAAATTCATTTACGTAACTTATAAAGACCCCAAGTCTGTTTCTCAGCAATACCTAAGATAGAGATTTGAGATAGCAATATTTTAAAGTTATGATTTCCTAGAACATATTCAAATCCCATTAAATCAAGTCTTCAATGGTTCTTAGTCTTCTGATTGAATTACTGAGCATCTCTATTTTTCAGAAAATTGTCAAGTAAGACACAAATAATGAGCAATTGTTTAATATTCATTAACCAAGCCTCAGTTTGTGACATAATTTTTGAATTCTGTTCAATTATCTGAAATAACTAAATTACCTAAAGTAATTCAAATTAAGAATACTCATACCTTACTTAGCCAGTCAATAAGCAGTCAGTCAATAAAAAATATTAAGTACACATTAAGTGTCAGGGACTGATGAGCAGTTGGGATACAATGAAAGATAAGAGAAGGTCCCTGCTTTCAAGGAGCTTGCAGTCTAATGGCAGAGACATAGAAAGCAACTATGCACAGTCAAGCAATATATAGGACAAATGTGAAATAATCAACAGAGGGATGGGACTAGAATTAAGTTAGATAAGGAAAGCTGCCTGTAAAAGGGATTTTAGTTGGGACTCAAAGGAAGTTAGGGAGCTTAGGAGGCAGAAGTGAGGAGGAAAAGGATTCTAGGTATGGGAGACATCCAGTGAAAATTACCAGAACTTAGAGACGAAGTTCCTCATCTGAGGAACATTTGAGGAGACCAATGTCACTGGATAGAAGAGTATGTGGCTGGGGAGAGGAATGTAAGGTGTAAAAGACTTGGAATGGGAGGGGGCAGGCAGGTCATGAAGGGCTTTGAACACCAAACAGAATTTTACAGTTAATCTTAGAGGTGAAAGGGAGTCTTGGAGTTTATTGAGCAGAGGGGTGACATGGCCAGATCTGCACTTGAAGAACATCACTGAATCCTTATCTGAAAATGAATCCGTCCAAGAGGTTTTTTTTTTTTAAGTTTCCGTGACATATGCAAAATTCAATAAGTATAAATTATTAAAACTAAAGCATAAGCTTATATTCCATGAAAACACTAAGTACTTTCAGTGACAACCTCTAATTTCTAAAACAATCACTAAATAGCCAACTGATACAGTAAAAACAATATTTAATAATTAGGACTATGCCTGACACATACTAGTTGTTTAATAAACATTTTTAGCTGAAAATAATTTTAAAATACTAACCTTGATAGGAGATAACTTGTACACTAAGTTGAACAGTTCCATCAGTCTTGACTCCTTGGTCAAATAAACTTCGGTCTGGATCCAGCTTAACATAAGTATAAAATAAGAAAATGTTACAATTTTTTTTCTTTAAAACAAATCAGCTTACTATAAAGAAACATGAATACAACAACCATGAGTAACTGAGGCATTTAATACATCAAAATTATGGTTTAAAGGTTACCTAGCTAAATGTGACAGCATTCAATTTTTAAAAAAAACTAAAAATATTTTAAATGCTGGAGTAAATATTAAGATCAAAGGATCATAGATTTTGAGCTGTAAAGGGTCTCAGAGAAGCCCAGAGAGGTAGTAAGTAGCAGATCCAGAATTCAAACTCAGCTTCTGTGACTCCAAATCTAATGCTCTTCTCATTGCACCACGCTGCGAAGATCAAGTTCTCCCTATCTACAGGTTTCTTTTCTGTTGCCTCCGAGCACCCAAGTCTCTTCTATCCTAAAAAATTTCTCACTAGAATCTCAAGTTATCTTTCTTTATCTGTCTTCCTTCTCATAGCCCATCTGCTATAAAAAGATGTCTATATACACTGCTCTACTTCCTTTCCTTTCACTCTTTTGCAAACCATTTGCAATTCAGGTCTAGGCCTGAGGCTCAGGCGGAAGGTTCCCCATCCCTGATCTAAGTTCTAGCTTCATCACTCAAAACTCTTCTCTCCAGTCTCGAAAGTGCCAAATTTAACAGCCTTCACTCAATTCTCATTCTTTTTAATCTTTTCTGTTTCACCTGAAATTGCTGATTTCCCTCTCCCCCATAATACTTTACTCTTCTATTCCCTTTATAATTCTCTCCCCAGGTGACTTACTCAGCTCTCATGGGTTTAACTATCATCTCTAGGTAGATAATTTGCATGAGTATATTTCTTGTTACCTCTTATCTGGATTAAGGCAATAGCCTTAATTTTTTTTCCCCATTATGAAGTGAACTATTTACAAAAATGCACATTTCTGATGGGGTATAGGCTCTGGACCTCGCACCCCTTTTGAACTTTCAACCCAGCCCAGCCCCTGAATTTTCCCACGTGGCCCTGAGCAATGAGGCATCAGCTCATCCCAGAATGATCCTTTCCATTGTCCTTTCATTGCACTTCGGATCCAGCCCAGCCCTTCACTGTCTGTTACCTGGGCTATTTCCTACCCTTAATCCCATCTAGACTCCTTCAGAGTTACCTCCAAGTCACCCCAACCACTCCTTGATCCCATCCAAATCTTCCCATAAATCTTTTTCCCAATAAAAAAGGTCAGTCTCATCTACTAAATGCACAGGTTCTTAAAATCCAGACTACTTCTATTGGCGAAACAATAAACCTTGTCTGTGACTGAAAGAAGGTTTGGGTGGTTGAATTCTTTCCAGGTAGGACCTGTGCCTTTTGCCCTTGAATTTCAGGATTCCCAACACCCCTAGACTGTAAGAATTTCAATATATAAACAGAAGATCGCATATGAAACTTGAACTTCTATTAAGTTTTAAAAGTATATAGTTAACCAGATAACCAAATTTCCTTTATTTGTATTTCTTTCTGAACTCCTTCTTGTTAGAGCCTCTAATTTAGTTTCCTTGTCTATTCACCCCACTTTAATCTATCCTCCATAGAGCTGCTAAAATGATTTTGTAGAAGAGCTGGTCTAATCACATTATTCTCCTACTCAAAGCCAACATCTCTTTATTGCCCCTAAGAGCAAACAAGCACTGAAACTACAACCTATCCCCCAACTGCCTTTCCAGCTTTGATATACATTACTTCCCTTTCTTGCATTCTCCTGTCCAAACCAGGGGCCAGTTCTGGCATGAATGTGAGCCAGCTGTTAAATTTGTATGACAAACCTTCAAATAGTTAAGGGGGTGGGAGGCAAAAAGGAATAAGCATTTATTAAGCATCTACCATATTCTATATTATCATGCTAAGTGCTTTACAAATATCTTATTTAATCCTCACAACAACTCTGTGAGGTAGAAGTCATCTTTTCTCCCATTTTACAGTTGATGAAATGGAGGCAGAAAGAGGTTAAGTGATTTGTCCACAGTCAAGATAGATGCTATTATCACCATTTTACAGTTGAGGAAATTGAGGCAGACAGCGTTTAAGTGACTTGCCCAGAGTCATACAGCAAGCTAAGTATCTGAGGATAGACTTGAACTTATGTATTCCTGACGTCAGATCTGGCACCATCCACTGTGCCATTAAGCTGCCTCTAGGCAGCCAAGACATCTATCATGTAGTTTTCTTTCCCCCCTCACTTAACTGTTCCTCTAGTTTGGTTAGACATTTCCAACAGGACACTCAGAACTGAAGACAACATTACAGAGCATGGTAGTATTGTACTCTCTTCTAATAAGATCAAATGATCACATTGTTAAAGATTTAGAGCTAGAAAGGACCTCGGGTTCATCTGTTCCAACTCTCTCATTTTACAGGAAACTTCCATGAAATTTTAAGAAGAAACTCAGGGCCAGAGACGTTAAATGACTTGCTCAAAGTCACATAGGTAGTAAGCAGCATAGCAGAGATCTGAACCAAAGTTCTCTGACTCCATATCCGACATCCTTTTCAACTGTACCATGTTGCCTATTTTACCATAAACGCAAAGTCTTATACTTAGATTTGAAAAATTAATGTAGAAAGTAGTACTTAGTAATAAGTTCGTGCAAACTCAATAGCGAGATGCTAGTCAAAAAATCTAATGTAGTCTTAGGCAACAATAAGAAAGACATGGTATACCAAATAAGAAAAGCAATAATCCTAAGTTAAGTCTTGCCCTAAGCAGATCACAAAAAGGATATTTTATTTAGATGTTGAATCCATATTTTTAGAAGGACATCGATAAACTAAAAATCAGAGGACAGCAACTAGGATAATGAAAGCCTTGAGACCATGCCATAAGAGTACTGGGTGAAAGAATTGGGAATATTTACCCTGAAGAGAAGATTTAAGGGGAACATGATGACTGACTTTGGGTATTAAAAAGATTTTCCATTTAGAAGAAGAACTATGCTTGTTCTCATTAACCCCAGAAAGTATAATTAGGAGTTATGGGAAGAAGTTACTAAGAAGCAGATTTCAACTAAAAATAACAAAAAGCTTCCTAAGGATAAGAGCTATTTAAAAGTAGAATGGGCTACTTCTGTAGTGGGACCTTTTTACTGTAAGTCAGATGACCATTTGTCAGATATAGTTGAAAGGGGATTCTTTTTCAGGGAAAGGCTGGCCTAGCTGGCCTCTGATAACCTTTTAAATTCTTTGAGAATCTGTTTTTATGGATCACTTCAAACTGCAATGATATTAAAAGGTTATTCTTCTTCCTTCTCTACTTTGTACACTACATCAGGCCTACACAACCTGTGACTCACCAAAGGATTTCCTCTACATTTTTCACAGGCTGCCCAAAATCCTTTGGCGGGCTACAGGTTGTGCAGACTGCACTAGATGATGCTATGAATACTTTTTTAGTGAAACATGGTCTTTTTGTTGTTTTCCCTTTGAGTTGGCAAATTTGCATTAGATGTATTCACATTTGGCAAACAAATTTTCAAGGCCAAAGCCTGCCTCTACAAAAATGGGAAATTTAAGTGCAAATCAGTGGCAATTAATTAACAATAAATTTAAATTTTTTTGTAAGCGTACAATCTTCAGAAACAACATTCTTCTTTTATGAAATCTTTTAACAATGATTTTATTTAATACAAGAGTAAGTCAATAATGTAGATCAGTATTTTTAGACATCACAAACAAAATTCTGCTTCTATGTTACTGAGTAATAGATACTCATCATCTTACTGGTAGTGAGGGTAATGCTGTGGTTGTGCTCTAATCACATTTTCCAACACAACAATCACACATTATAGTGATTTCTCCCTCTTTTCTCTTTATACTGGCTTTCCCACTGACCACAAATATGCTCAGGTAGTTCCCATTAAAAAAAAAAACAATCAAAAACCAAAACCCCCCCAAAACAAAACAAAAAAACCCTTCATTTGACCCAGTCAACCCTGGATATCCCAAAGGTCTTTCAAAGTCTACAAGAGTAACATAGAATGCATTCTTTTTACCTTTAAACCTTTCCCTTGTGCAAATATACTTATTTCTGTTGAAGGCATAGACTATTTGCTCTCCTCAATACTACATCTGTCAAAGCAGCTAATAAGTCCTGCTGATCTTCTCTTCCCATTTTTGTATCCACTCCCTTCTCTCAATTCACTAAGTCATTATCCTAACTGACGTGTCCTTCACCTTACAAAAACTACTGAAATAGCCTCTAAATTGGTTTTGCTTATCCTAGTCTCTCCCTTTCTTTGAGCTATTTCCTATATACATTAAAAAAAAAATCCTTAACTCTAACTGGAATAGACTAATCATGGTCCTACAGAGTAGATAATAAAACATAACCCCTTCCCCTTTTTGGTAGTGAGGACTACAGAGGACTATTGTTGTATACGTCTCACATGTGGGTACTGTTGTTTTTTGCTATATAAAAGGGTTAGGTAAATTACTGGGTAAGAGGAGGGGACACTAAATGTAGCAATGACTGTGATATAAATCAGTCAACAAGCACTGATTAAGCACCTACTATATACCAAGGTATGTGCTAAGCACTAGGGATATAAAGTAACCTCCCCCACCCCCAAAAGTCCCTTCACTCAAGGATCTCACAGTTTAATGAGACAACATGCAAACAACTATGTACAGATGTACAACCAACTATGTAGAGAGCTGGCAGTGCAATGGATAGACCATTAGGTCTGGAATCAGGAAGACCTGAGTTCAAACTTAGCCTTAGCCACTTACCAGCTGTGTAACCCTGGGCAAGTCACTCAATCCCTATTTGCCTCAGTCTCTTCAACTATAAAATGGGAATAACAACAGCACCTACTTCACAACGCTATTGTGAGGATCAAATGAAATAATATTTGCAAAAGTACTTAGCACAATGCTTGGCACATAATGGGTGCTACACAAATGTCTATTCATTTCCCTACCCCAAACAAGATGTATTTAAGATAAATCAGAGATCATCAATAGAGGGAAGGCACTAGCATTAAGGGCAAATGCGAATGGTTTTTTGTAGAAGATTGGGTTTTAGTTAGGACTTGAAGCCAGGGAAGCCAATAGACAGAGATGAGGGAGAAAATTCCAGGTAGGAAAACTACCCAGAGTCAGGAGATGGAGTGTTCTGTGCAAGAAACAAAAAGGAGGTCAATGTCACTGGACTGTAGAATAATGGGTCTGAGTAAGGTAAAAGACTAGAAAGGTAAGGGGGGGGCTGGGTTATGAAGGGCTTTAAATATCAAACTGAGAATTTTTGATACTAGAGGTAATAAGGAACTATTAGAGTTGCCTGAATTAACAGGTTGACATGGTCAAACCTGGCCTTTACGAAGATCACTTTGACAGCATAGTGGAAGATGGACTAGAGTGGGGAGAAACTTGTAGTAGGGAGACTAACCAGCAGGTTATTGCAATAGTGCGGGTCTGAGGTGATGAGGACCTGGACCAGAGTGGTGACAGTGTCAAAGGAAAGAACAAGAAACAAAAATGATGCAATAACAGAGTAAATCTCATTTTTAAAAATTTCTTAATGCAGAAGTATGATCATAGTACTTCTATACTTTAAAGTGTCCAGTCCCTTTTAAAAAACAAAAAAACCTCTACAACCTCCTCAGTGTGGTACTTAGTGTTCCATAATCTGTTTCCCACTTACCTTATCAGACATTTCATATTACTTTCCTTTGACATTTCAGTCAAAACGGATTGTGGGCTAGTCTCCAGAATTGTGTCTCCTATTTCTTTGCCCTTTGCATAGGGTATTTCTCATACCTGGAACATTTGCAATCCCTCCTCACCTTTATCAGAAGCTTTATCCTCTTTGGAGTCTTAGCTCAGGTGCTACCTAAACTATATAGCCTTCCCCAACTCCCCTGTTAGTGCTCTCTTCCGCCTCACTTTACTTTGTATTTACTCACCTATAGGATATATCCTCCCAAGAGAACATAAGGTCCTTGAGAATCGGAGAGTTTTTTTTTCCATGTATCCCAATGCCTAACACAGTGCCTTGCACAAATTATGTATTTATAATAAAAATCTGTTGAACTGAATTTTGTGTAACTAGTTATTTGCTAAAGCAAAGTAAGTTTTGCAATAGATAAAGGGGAAAAGAAGGAAAAGAAAAGTGGCCTCACTGAAAGCAGGCAGGGTAAGATATTTTACTTCCACCTCTTCTGGTTACATAAAAATGGAATCTCAGTCTGGCATTGTACTCCTGTAACTAGTATGAGTAAAGGGTTTCTTGGTATCTAGGAATCACTAGGTGACATTCATTTGAAGTTGTACAATATGAATGTCTGTACTTTTGAATTTTCAAAAATCTGGATAAGGTCTGTCTTTGGGGCGAATAGGCTACAGAAGTACATCTGCATTCCATACAGCACAAATCTGGAAATGTGAATTTCCAAAGGCATTGTGCACTCGAGTCCAAGGACATGTACTAAATAGGTAAAATGCAATAATGGAACAGGGCAGAACAAAATACTAGTTTTTGTGCAAATTTTTCTAGAACCAGGCTGTTTCTGTGTTTAAATTGGCAGGATATCTGATATAAACAGATTAACTTGCAAACAAGCTGACAATTATTTTAATTACTCTAATTGCTAGACCAAAATTTTATCCAGCAAAAGCAGGTTTTTTTGTTTTATTGATGTTTTTGGTTTTTTACACCATCACGTCCAAATATTTGCCTCCCCCTCACCATAAATCCACACTTACAACAAGGGAAAATGGCAAAGCAAAAGAAATTGACACAGAGATCAATTCGGGCAACACATGCAACATTCTGTACCTGTCATAGTACATCATTATTTAAAGGAAAGAAATGTATTTCAGCACCTGTCCCACTGGCTAACTTGTTCCCCAATGCACTTGTACTTTTTTATGGGCTAGCTTCCTTGACCAGAACACATTCATTTCTGCTTCTTAGAATCTCAGCCTTCTTTAACGATCAATTCAGGTGCCACTTCTGATTAACTGTAAATTAATCTCAAATAATAATGTATGTGATTACTAATTTATATATTGTATTCTGTCTGGATGTGCCTCTCCCTCCCTCTTCAAATAAGTTTCTTGAGGGCAGTGACTGTTTTTGTTTTGTCTTTGTGTCCCTAGCACCTATCATAACGCCTTGCACATAATAAGTGAATAATAAATATTTGTTATATTGGAATAAAATTAAAATTGGTCACTTACAGAAAAAGTGATTTAATTCTGAACTCTGCATGTGCCATCTTATTCTTAGAACTTTATTATATTGCTTATGCTCAAAGGTTTTCAAGATGAAATATCAGATATTCAGAATTACATGAGTATCCTTGTTAATGATGTCAGATTTTAATATGGAATCACAGAAACAGAATTCTATGTAAAGGAAGCAACCTTGGATATTTGTCTAATTCAAACCTTTCTTTTTATAGAGATAAGGAAATTAAAATGAGGTCCACAGAAGTAGTGTAGTGCCTAGCCCAAGATCACAGTTAAATGAAAGATCAAAGTCAGTTAAATGAAGTTAGTTAGAAACCAAGTTTTCTTACTTCTAGTTCAAGGCTTTCTCATTGTCAGCACCTCATATTCCTATCTGATAGGCCCCCAATTTCCTAGTAATAAAGTCTTTTTGGGGGGGGTGAAGGGAAAGGAGGGGCATTTTACCATTTAAAGAATAAAAACAAGGTTCAGTGTTAGATGGACACTAACTTTTTTTATACCTTCTAGATCTTCATTACCAGAACATATTCTTTGCTTCCAAGTATTTCAAGGCAATAGTCCTTATTTATTATTTTAATTTCTATAAAACTAGAAAAGGGACATTTAAAAAGAAAACCTCAAGATAGCCCTTGAAGTTACATTTATAAATATTTAACAACATGGATATTTTATGTTCATCTTTAAAATGAACACAAAGCATGTACACGTGAGGAAATCTAAAACAGTACCAAAAGAATGGAAAGGATTCCACATGTAACCTTAGTCTCTGTCATTTAATGACTGCTAAGGAAATGAAAACTGTATGCACTAACTTTATTTAACAAGGTAATAACAATATACTCCTAAGTATTTGAATCAGTTTTATTGCTGCAAAATGTTGCCTGAATCTATTTGTATCACTGTAATGTGTATGGCTTTTTTTTTTTTTGGTCCTGCTTTCTTAACCCATTATCACTTTTATGTCTTCCTGTAACTTACTTAAATGTTGTGGAAAATAATTTAGATATCAAATAAACTGCAATAAAGTTGGATGTATTCTGAGGTAACTGAATGGCTGATTCCAAATTGATAAGAGGTTCAAAGACAACTGGGCTGGGGGTGGTGGTATACATCAGTAATCTCTAATACCTAGGAGGCTTGTGAACTGCCTGAGGTTTAGGTCTGAGCTGCATTAGTCTAAGCAATGGGGTGCCCACACTGAAGCTGGCACCAATAATGGTGAACTCCTGAGAGCAGAGGGGCTACCAGATTTCCCAAGGACAGCTGAATTGTCACAAGACAGAAACAGAGTAGGCAAAAGTTCTTATGCAGATCAGTAGCAAGGTCAGGACTATGAATAACTGCTGCACCTGGACAAGAAAGGGAAGTCTCAAAAACCAAATCAAACAAAATAAAGTCCTTTGGGTAGGAGGTCCCAAGTGGACTGCCCTAGGATGTTTGCTTAGTCTAATGCTGTTATTTTTTGTTTTATGGATATTTATTAAATTTGTAGGTGAGACAGAGCTGAAAAGGATAAATGACTGACAAAGTCAGAATTCAAAAAGAACTTAACAAGGTAGAACTTAATTTAACAGCACTAAATTTAACAGGGATAAGGGGCAGCTAGGTGGTGCAGTGGATAGAGCACCCACTTCAAAAGCACAAAATGGCACGGTGGGTGGAGGGAGGGGAATGGCCACACAGTAGTCTGTGTGAAAAGATTTGATGGTTTTGATGGAACAAAAGCACAATACAGGCAGATAACATGGTCTAAAAGCCAAGAGAGAAAATTAAAATTTAAGATGCATTAAAAGAATATCCAAAGAGGGGGGAACAAAAAATTCCTCATGAATCTGATACTGTGGTGTTTTTGTTTTGAGGGATAATGGTTTATAGCCCAATATTTTTAATGCTTCATTTGGAGCATCTTTTTTTTGCTCTGACAATCTGAGTATTTCACATATTTCTAGAAGTATTTCATTCAAATGTTCATTTTGTTAACGTAAATATAATAGTTTCTTATAATTTGCTCTATTTCCTTTCCATTGATTTTGATACCTTCTTTTTCCCTTCGCATTTTGATAGTTTTGCTCTCACATTTAAAAAAAATCTAAAGTTAGCAAATATTTTGCTACTTTTCTGGTCTTTATTTTTTTAATCAATGTTTGATTATTTCATGGCTGATATTTACATTCTTATTTTTTCCTTGGCTTAAATTTACTAATTTTTCTAATTTTTAAAAAAGACAAGCTCAACTCAATGTCTCTTTCATTAATATAATTGTTAGGGATATAAATTTGCTTGATGACAGTTTTAGATGCATCCCATAAATTGAAATGTGGATTGTTATCTTTACTTTTAAAAACTGTCTCCATGTCTTGATCTATGACCAATTACACGCCAATTTTCTTGGAGCATCTCTTTAGATCTGAATCTTTTTAGATTTTCTTCAGTCACAACTATTTTATTGGGTAAAAGTCTACAAAAGATGTATTTAAAATTTCCCTAACAACAAGAATAATATGCATGCACATAGCCTAACATTCATACTGAAAGCTCTCACTATCAGTTTTTCAGTATTCTGTAGCTTTTTTATTTTTGGCTTGTCAAATTGTTACTTCCTATTATTGTCTTTTTATATTTCAGGTAATTCTTCCTTTAAATAGTTACTATGGAACTTGATGTGTATACATTAAATACTAAAACTGTTAATATTTTTAAAAGATATACTTTCCCTGTTTGTCTACTAATGCTTATTACTCTGAATTCAACTTAATCCACTATCATGACTGCAACTCCTGATTTGTTCGAACTGGCTCAGCTATATTGCATTGCAATGTCTCATGCTGAATCTGTATGTATCCCAATGGCTTTGTTGTTTCCAGCAGGAAATATACTACAGAGTTTTGTTTTTTTTTAAATTCACTTTGTAACTCTTTTTGGTTTAAAAGAGGATTTGTATCTGTTTACATGGTTAGAATGTTACGTTGTTTCTTCACAGCCATGCCTTGTAACATTTTATCAACATGGCGAACAACTTATCTTATTTCACTAGTTTCAAATTCCGTCTCTGTTAATGCACCTATGCACAATAGTTTTACTTTCTTTTCTAGCCCCAAATAGGAGTATTGTGTTAGGATTGCCCATGTCATCCTTTCCCTTTCATCTCCATTATCTGCTTGACCTTCATCTGTGAAACCTACAGTTCACACTATATGTATGTCTCTCCTACGTCAATGTCTCTATGTAAATATCCTCCCACCTCAATATTTTTTGTTTCTTTCCATTCTCCTTCAATGGGAATCTTACGTATTTGTTAAAAGGAGTCATAGCTATTGTGTCCTTTAAGATTCTCCTGCAAAATCAATCAATTAAAATGCAGGTATTTAACTGGGTATCAAAGAAACAACGGTCTTTCTGTTCAAAGTAAACTTTAAATAATTTGAGTCAACATTTTCATCCATTATTGTAAAGTTGTCTTACCTTGTTACGGTTCAGTTATGTGGCTGATTTGCTTATTTACAGCACAAACCATACTTTGTTTATTTTGTATGAATGTCTAAAATAATCTTATTTGGTTTTCAAAAAGATATTTTCTCTTGGGGAGATACACTCAAAATTCTAATTAAATCAACTCAGTTTTTATCTCATTCCCAGTAAATGTCAGAATTGACAAAAACTGGGAGGTTAAAGATAAGCACATCAGCACATTTCTGGTGGATTTTTTATTTGATTCTAACATTCTGGAAAGTAATTTGGAATTATGCTTTAAAAATGACAGAAGTTGCAGATATTTTCTCTTTCAAGGAGTTGCATGTCATAATTCCTGGCTTATAGTAGGTACTTTACTGGAAACAAAGTACCTGTTAATTGGGAAAAGGACAAATCAAGTATAGTATGTGAATGTAACGGAATTGCTCTACCATAGGAATTTCCTAATATATGAATACCACAGGATAATATGAAAACCCACCAATGTGACCTAAGCTAAGTCACAACCTCCCTGGGCCTGAGCTTCCTCAGCTATAAAATGGGGGAGTGGGTTAGAGGGCTGGACTAGATAAGAGCAAGCAGCTTGCATTTATAAAATGCTTTTAGGTTTGCAAAATCCTTTATATGTATGTTAAGCTCATCTGGTCCTCACAACAACTTTGTGAAATAGGTTCTATTATCTCCAATTTACATGTAAGGAAATGGAAAATGAGAAAGGTAAAGTGATTTGCCTAACATATGAGGCAGAATTTGAACTCCGGTCCTCCTGCATCTGCATTCTACACACTGAGCCACCGAGCTTCTAGAAGTTTGGATCTTCATCCTCCATCACTGAAATTTCCAAGTTTGATAACAGTGTGTCTAGATCATTAAAAAGACTGTATTTTCTTTTCTAAAAGGTTAAGTAAAAGAATTAAGTAGGGACACGATCCTTTTAGAGATGGCCTCTAAAAGTACTCCTAAGTTATATGAACTGAGGAAGAATGAAATAAATAGAACTAGAGGCAGCTAGGTGGCACAGTGGATAGAGCTCTGACCTTGGAGTCAGGAGGACCTGAATTCAAATCCAGCCTCAAGACACTCGATACTTACTAACCCTGGGCAAGTCACTTAACCCTGACTGTCTCACCAAAAAGCATAAAAACAAACAAAACACCAAAAATAAATAAATAAATGAATGAATGAATGAATGAATAAATAAATAAATGAATAGAGGAGGAAAAAAATATGCACATTGACTACAACACAAATGTAAAGAACAACAATAAAAAGAAACTGAACACTGTAAGCATAATAACCTGGAAAAGATGTTAGAAAATGCACCTCTCTTTTTTCACTGCAGAGGTGGGTAGACAATGGTGTGGAATATTTCATGCACAATCACATAAGGTTAATATGAGTTTGGTTGAACTGTCTTCTTCTTTTTAAATCTTTTTATAAAGGATAGCTCTTGGTAGGATAGTGAAAGACCTATTTTCATAAATTAATGTGATGTAAAAACAAGAGATATCAATTAAAAGTTTTAAAAAAGAAAAGACATGCTCAACTTTGTGAGACAGGTAACTTTGAGATGAAGCCTGATTCCCTTGATTATCACCACATTCCAGCTCTTTTGTCATTTCATGTCCTGGATTAGAAATAGAAGTTAGAAATATCCTGGATTACAGTTAGATTTTATATTTTTCATGTGATGTTTCTATCCTGGATGTTTGAATCTTTGTTCTCCATCACTGAAATTTCCAACTTTGACAATAGTATGTCTGGATTAATTTAGGATTTTGTTTATGAATGTAGGATTCAATTCCGCTGCTCTCCTGTGGAGTCTTGTCAATCAGAATTCTGGACCTCACTGGCAATAACTCAAAGATGTATTTCTGCATGACTTCCTGAAATATGGCATGGTATGGTGTTATAAGAGCATGACTGGAAGCCAGAGAGCCTGAATTTGAATCCTGGCTCTAAATAAGTCTTATCTCAAAGACTCAGGTTCCTCATTTTAAATACAGAAAATTGGATTAGATTAATGGTTCTCAAAGTGAGGCCTAGGAATACCTGGGGGGTTCCTAAAAACCTTTGAGGGGAGTGTGAGATAAAAACTATTGGTTCACAATTATAGTAATATATTATTGTCTTTGTCACACTCATTCTCTCACAAAGGTACAGTGGAATTTTCTTTCTTTTTTGGGGGGGTTAGGCAATTGGGGTTAAGTGACTTGCCTAGGGTCACACAGCTAGTAAGTGTCAAATGTGTGGTCTGAGGCCAGATTTGAACTCAGGTCCTCCTGACTTCAGGGCTGGTGCTCTATCTACTGCGCCACCTAGCTGCCCCTTACAGTGGGATTTTCCAGAGGCTACATGAGCAATTGCAAACATGAATACTAATAATTTCATCTGCAAAATTATACTTACAAATGGACTAATCTACAGGCATTGCTGGTCTTGGTGATTTGCTTGTATTCATCCGGTCTCAGCACTAATTAATCACAGAAGACCTTCTTTTATATAAATACTTGGCAGCAAACAAAAGGTGGTGGAAAGAGTGGAAGGAATAAGGGGGATATTTAAGGTGCTGAATAACTTTTCTGAATCTCATGGTTTATCTTGAATAACTATGTTGACTTTTATTTGTACTGATGGTAGAAAAACAGTGGTGGGTAAAACTGCTAGCACCTTCGCATAAATGAAGACAGGAGTACCAACCTATACTAGAAATCACTGTATTATTCACTACCATGAACTTGCAATTAGTCAGTTTCACTTAAGAATGTCCCAGATGAAGCAATAAAAATTGTTAATTTTATTAAATGTTAACTCCTGAGCACGTCTTTTTAATATTTTGTGTGACGAAATGGGAAGTACACATAAAATACTTATAGCTGCATACCTAAAACAATGGATGTCTTGAGGAAAAGCACTTGTGTGACCATTTGAGTTGAGAGTTGAACTAGTCGCCCTTTTTCACCATTTTTACTTGAAAAAAAATGACAACCTACAGTTATTCAGACTTGGCTATCTGGAAGACATTTTCTCAAAAATGAACAAAGTGAGCTTTTTATTGCAAGGAAAACAACTGACAGTGTTTGTTGCCAATGACAAAATTAGATCCTGTAAGCAAAAATCAGAATTTTGGAGAATATTTATGTACCATCATGAGCTTGACAGCTTTTTCATATTTAAAGATGTTTCTGATGGGACAGATGATATTATTCAATAAGATTTTTTTGATATTATATTATAAAATGTGACAACATTTGAAAGATTTAGATAACTCACCAAACCACTATTTTCCAAATAACTAATGTGTAAGGTTACAAAATTATGAATGCGTAAAAGATATATTCAAAATGCATGACAGACCAATAAATAATACAAAAAGTTTACTGATGTGGTTTTAGATTCCACATTGCAACTAACCTTAAAAAATTACCACTTGTTGAGTTCTGGTATAGTATCAAAGAAAAATATCCAAAATTATCAGAAAGAGCTATTAAAATATTCCTCACTATTCCAGCTACTTATCTGTGTGAGGCTGGATTTTCTTCACATACTTCAAACAAAACAACTTATCAAAACAGACTGTAGGCAGAAATAATTTCTATCATGGTAAATATTGATAGATAATAAACAAAAGCTCCTGAGGGTCCTGAATAATTATTAAAAGTGTAAAGAGAGGGAGGAAAAAATCAAGCAAAAAGCTCACAGTAGAGAACAAAAGAAAACATAGAAGGAAGCAAACAAATGCTAAGTAGCTTTGAAAACAATGTGTTGTATTTATTATATAGGTTTTCTTG
Source organism: Vombatus ursinus (assembly GCF_900497805.2). Lineage (NCBI taxonomy): Eukaryota > Metazoa > Chordata > Mammalia > Diprotodontia > Vombatidae > Vombatus > Vombatus ursinus. The sequence continues at coordinate 22,137,724 of NW_020954587.1, forward strand.
AAATGGAAATTTATTATTCTATACTGAATCCTCTCCTGTGTTCTGCTGTGGACATGGACTCTTTTTTCTTTTCTTGTTCTGTATTTGTTTAAAATGAACAAAAAATTTACCCAAAAAAAAAAAAATGTAAAGACAACCAGAGACCCAAAAGTGTGAAAATCGCTGGATGAGATAATCTCTAGGGTCCCCTCCAGCTCAAAATCTATGGTTCTTCCCCTCTTCATTCATTTTTTTTCTTAACAGAACAATAAATTTAAGAGTCTCTCAGTTCTATCTACTTCTGTTACCCTTCAAAGAGTTTTCAAATTTTCTTCCAGTTGTTTTGATTTCTGATTTCCTTTTCTTGTTCTGCCACTTTAGTCTTTCAACCAGAACAAATCTATTCCCAATCCACCAATTTTATTAAGATTCTCTTACAATTATGCAAAGATATTCAGTTTCATTCTTCTTCTGTGGTCACTCTTTCAATGATTGAAATTTTCTGTTTACACATACCAGATCCTCCTTTATTTCTTTTTTCTTTTTCTTTTTTTTAATTGGGCCAGCTACTCAATTTAGGATTAGAGAGTTGCTTTGGGCACTGAGAAGTTAAGTGACTTGCCCAGGATTGTTGAGGAAGTATAGTAAGGGTCAAAATTCTAATCCAAATCTTCTGGACTACAAGGTCAGCTCTCTATCCGCTAGTCCATACTGCTTCTAACATTGATTCCTGGTCTTAAGAGTCAGGAAAGTCTGAGTCCAAATTCTGTTGTAGACGCTTATTTGTTATGTGACCTTGGGCAAGTCACTTATATCCTCTTAGTCTCAGTTTCCTCAACTGTAACATAGGAATAATAATAAGGATCAAAAAAGATATTTGTAAAGTGCTCTGTAAACCTTACAATGCTATAAATGCTAGTTATTACCATCATCATTATTATTTTTTGAGTTTATTACACAGACTGAAATTGCTTCTGATAGACCCAGTTCCATTTCTGATGCTATTCCCCTTCCCTTCTCCACATCCTCTCAAACCCCATTCTTATTCTGTCTTGGGTTTCTACCCAGTTATCTTCTCCTGTGTACCTTGTACTCTTCATATTTATCTTCATGTTGGAGATATTTTTTTGTTCCCCATCTCCTCTGTTCATATTTTTTGTTTTCTGTAAGGCAATTTTTATTAAAGCATTTTGTTTTTCTTTTTTCCTTTTGCTTCAATTGGCATATTTGGTGCTGTTTTTGAGGTGATAAAGGTGAAATGAGATTTCTCATAACATCTTACTCTACTCTCCTGCTGTAAGTCTCCCCAATTTAATCAGTAACTTCTGAAGTAGCCTCATTAAAAACCAAACCAAACCAAACCAAACCTCAAGGTTCTTTATTTTAGTCTTTCTACATAATGCTGAATTAAGGGATTTTGAAAGCATACTAGAACAACCTGTACACCAAGGCAAACTTTTCCATAAAAGATAAACTCCAAAATAATTCAAGAAACTATGTGATAGAGTGAGACCTAGTCTAAGAATGATAGTGGGGCAGCTAGGTGGCACAGTGGATAACACACCAGCCCTGGAGTTAGGAAGACCTGAGTTCAAATCTGTCTTCAGACACTTGACACTTAACTAGTTGGGTGACCCTGGGCAAGTTACTTAACTCCACTGCCTAGTCAAAAAAAAAAATAATAATAATTAAAAAAAAAAAGATAGTGATAAATTCTAGCTACCATGCTTGAAGGTCCTTAAGAAAAATTATTCAGCTAACTTTAATCCTATATAGGCTGTTGCTTAAAAAGGACACAAATACTTTCCTTACTCAAAATGATATGATTATAAAAGAATATCAAAGATAATTTGATATAGTTCTACTACAGGTGAAATCCTATTAAAAGAAATTGCTAATCATGAGGAAACTGGGGCACTGAGAGATTAAATGACTTGCCCATAGGGCAGTGCCTAGATTAGATTCAGGTCTTAATCCAATACACTTAGATGAAAAAAAAAAAGATTTTTGTATTATGAACTTGATAGTTATATTTCCACAAGCAAAGAAAAGAGAATTGCTTATAAAACTGTGAACCTAATACATACAGCATTTTTCAAAAGTAAACATTAAATTAATATGGTAATATCAATGCCATCTTTATCTGTGTCCCTTTCTAAACTTCATTTTGTTCTCGTATTTTTTTCAGCGTGCCTTTCAGTTAAGTTATATGGTCTCTCTACACTTTGAAAAACATAGATTGGTGGGAAATAGAAGTCATTTGTTAGGGAAAGATTTTCAATGTAATATTAGCTGCTAATATCTTTAACAATTAGATCTGTATTTACTAAATAATTCAATCATATCAGAGGAAAAAAATAACTAAAAAGACCGTATTTTCTTCATCACAAATAAAGAAGAAACTAAATTCAGGTATTCCAGGTAAAACTGAATTGGTGACGAATATAACTCCACACTTTTTTACTTTACCTGAATATCTTGCAGGCAAATTTCATGTGCATCCAATGAACACTGAAGTCTTGGTTCCAGTAGTTTCTTAAGATTCCCTATTGGTTCATTGATGTCTATGGCCTGACTCACACATTCTGCAGGAGTGTAGGTCTGCTCTACAATGCTAAATATCAAAGGATACAAAGGTTAACAGTTGAATTCCTTGTTGAGAAAATAACTTTAAAGAAATATTAACTTACCAATATAACTCAGCAACGTCTTAAGACATATTTTAAAATATTCCCAAATTATCAGTAAGTATCTGTGCCCACCTCCCTCTTGATATATATGTAATGGGAATATTACATTTAGATAATAAAGCATCCTGTTTTTAAATTACTTGAGTTTTTTTGTAGAGAAAGATTAACTCCTTTCCCAAAATCTGAATGTAGACCATTGCAATACAAATGCATCTAAGTAACATAAACTGTATCAACTTTCAATAGACATACAAGCCCAAATACTGTCACTAAAAACCTGTATGATCATCAATTTACTAAATAGATTACTTCATCAATAAGAACATGAAATTCTAGAAAAATGAACATAATAAATATATTTGACAAAGTCAAAGAACGGAGAACTCTGGTAAAGTACTCTATTTACAACACACAGGTTACCAGTAACTCCTTTTCACTCATATAGCTACTACTTTCATTTAGGCATTCTCATTAATAAGAAAGTCTGCTAATTGATCTTCTTGCCTTCAATTTCTCCCCTCTCCAAAACCCTTCACAGATATGTGAAACTGTAAGTCTTACTATACCTTCTCTGACAGAAAACTTTTAGTGACAACTCTTTAACATATATGCCTTTAGGCTATCAAAGTCCTCAACAATTTGCCATCAAACTCTGAAACCTTTCCTTATTTCTAATTACATACCTTCCCACCCTCTCCGTTCCAGGCAAACTTCATTACTATTTCCCCAATCCTATTATATACTATGGTCTGTATATGGGCCTCAATTTCTTCCTTTATAAAATAAAGAGATCAGGAGATTACCAAGGTCCAAGGTCCCTCCTAACTCTAAATCTATTATCTATCAACAAATACTACTGAAAAGTTAAATACAGCAAAATACAAGAGATATCACAAGGAAAATAAATGCCTGTTGAAATTAAATTAACTCAAGTTCTAGCACAGGCACTCACCTCCCCATGAAGCCTCCCTTTCACAGCCCATGAAGCCTCCCTTTCACAGCCCCACAGCTTAAAATGATTTTTCTTCAAATGTTCTTGGGAGTACTTTGTCTGGATTTCTCCTGTTCCAGTTTCACATTCCATCTTCTATAATATTTGTGTATACAACATACATACCTATTTATATCCCTTTGAGACATAACTATCATCTTCAATCTTTGTATCAATAGTACCTGGCACTATTCCTTTTAAACATCTGTGCTTAATAAATGCTAGCTAACTATTTAATCAATGTTTGCTTACTTGAAACGGATTTCAAATCATAATACAAAAAACTCAATAAAAGAATGCAAAGTACAAGTTATTTCAGAAAGTACTTTAAAATCTTCATTATAATCACAATTAACATTAACTATAACTGTAGTTTAAGTTGGACAAAGTGCCAAAGTGGTTAGGTAAGTTTTTCTTCTAGATGGCTACATAAGGGGCAGCTAGGTGGCACAGTGGATAAAGCACTGGCTCTGAAGTCAGAAGGACCTCAGTTCAAATCCGGCCTCAGACCAAACACTTGACGCTTACTAGCTGTGTGACCCTAGGCAAGTCACTTAACCCCACTGCCTAAAAATAAATAAATGGCCTCTTCCCTACATCTTCCAAACTAAACACTGTGGTGCATTTGAAAACGTACAGGATGTGGCATCACTCAGTTAATCAATAAACATTTATTAAGCACCTCTTATGTGCCAGGTATTGTGCTAGGCACTGGGGAATACAAATAAGCTAGAGATATAAATACAAAAAGAAAAATGGTCCCCACCCTCCAGAAGCTTAAAATCCAATGGGAGAAGACAACCCACGAAAGGAAGCAGAAAAGGAAGAAGGTACTAGATCAAGGGTATGACAAAATCATCCCCTTTTCAGTTTCCTTTTGTGGGCTGTCTCAAGGATATGATGAGTTCAATCCAAAGGTGTACAGTGGTTGAAAATGAAGATATGGTTGGCGTGGGATCCCTCTACAACTTTCAGAGAAGTTCTTTGTATCACCCTCCAGTCCCCCAATCAAAGGAGAAAAGGGTACTGATGAGTTATAGATATCAAAGCTGATGCAAACTTGAAGGATGAGGAGTTTCTTGATGGTAAGGTTTCCTGGGGCCTTGATGGAGTCCAGTTCAAAAGGGTGCAGCTGGTGGGAAAAACCAGAGTAACTGGTTTTGAATTCAGAGGATTATTGCCCATTTCCTCATCTGTAACATGAGGGGATTGGACTAGATGACTTCTAAAGTACCTTCTAGCTCTAAAGCAATGATCTATTAACACATAGTATTGAAAAGTTTAATAAAGATACAAACACGTATCTATTAGTGATATCACAAGGTAAATGTCAAATGATGATTCAGACAGTAAATAACACTGAATTCCAAAAATATTATTTGCTGTGAAAAGAGTCACATGCTACTGAATGGAGCAAGAAGAAATCATAAAAGCCAGGCCAAAAGAGTCCAATACACATTTATGTTACTTAAACTCAACTGGGCCCTCCCTGCAGGAGACATTCTCCCTAACTGATTCGCTATCCTACTCTCTATCCACAGTGGTTGTTTCAAAACGTATTATCTTTCTCTCTGTGCTCCCCACACCCCAATCCTTTCAGCTAGGAACTTTGACTCATACTACACCCCTCCCCCCATACCATTTGCCAATAGCTCCACCTTCTCATCCTGTCACTCAAAATCTTTCTTCATTATATCTTTTCCTACACTTATGTTCTTGTAAAGAGTTGACCTAAGGGCTTGTTAAGGCCAGTTTCTTGATCCCATCCTCCCATTTTCTCCAATAGATTGCCCCTATCATTCCCACTCTTTCTCTAAGCTTCCATCTCTATCTACTGATTGCTTCCCTGCTGCCATGCCTCATCTCATTTGATCCAAAGTCCCTCTATCATCCTGTCTCCTTCCCTTCCTGGCTAACCTCCTTAAGAAAACCATCTATGCCAGTCATCTCCATTTCTCCTCTCAGTCACTCCTCAACCCTTTGCAATCTGGCTTCCAACCTCGTCATTCAACTGAAACTGTTCTCTCTAATGTTACTAATGATCTCTAAATTGCCACATCTAAGTGTCTCTTCTTAATCCTAATTGCTACCCCAACCCTGCCCTCTCTGTAGCCTGATACTGTTAAGACCTTCTCCACCTGGACACTCTTTTCCTCTCTGGGTTCTCGTGACACTGATTTCTCCCGGTTCTCTTACCTATCCAACACTTCCTTCTCAGTCTCCTTTGTTGATTCTTCATACATATTGTTCTCACTAATTGCAGGTATTCCCCAAGGTTCTGTCCTGGGACCTCTTTTCTGTTTGCTCCATACTGCCTCATGCGATCCAATCGTCAATCTCTACATGATTTCCAGGTGTACATACTGTTATTTGTCCTTCGTTTTCAAAGAGGACCAATGACATCACAGGGCGATGTTCTGACTCATGCATGAATTGGATTTAAGTGAGGCAAAGCTGCATAAGTCATCAGCCTCACTCTTTTTTCCAGAGTCATCAAAGTCCAATGGCAGCACAAAAGTCAAGACAACTGGCAATGGCCCAGGATGCAGTGCATAACCTTGGCATATTCAATGCCTGACCAAGTTCTCCACAATACCTGCTTCAGTTACCTTCATGGCCCTTGAAACAAATTGTTCTTACTCACTTCGGAAGTCTTCACATGCTTGGGGTAGACATCCTCCTAATTCACTGACAGGTTTAAGGCCTCTGGGTTACCTTTAACCTGGTTTAGTCTGTTGCCTGACCTCAAGTTTAACATCCTCCAGTGCCTCTTGTGTCTTTGTCCCATGCAATGTCCCATAGATATCTGAAACTCAACATATCTAACGTGGAACTCAATACCCTGCCCCCCCCCCCAATCTCCAAACCTCCTCCTTTCTGAACTACCTTATTACTACTGAAAACACCATCCTCCCAATAGCTTAGGCTCGAGACCTCAGTTTGATTCTCGACTCCTCACTCTCACTTACTCCTCATATCCAATTTATTGTCAAATCTTGTCTTGCTACCTTTACAATATCTCTCATATATGTCCCCTTCTCTTCACTCATACATCTACCACCTTTTTTAGGCTCTCATTAACTCTCACCTAGACTAGAATAGTTTTCTAACTGGGCTCAAGTCTCTCCTCACTCCAATCCACCCATCATTCAACTGTTAAGGTCATTTTTTGAAAGCATAGGTCTATGTTTCCATTCTGTTCAATGAATGCCAGTGACTCCTATTTCTTCCAGGATCCAATATAAACTTCTTTACTTGGCATTTAAAGCTCTTCTAACCTGACCCTTTCTTTTCTTTCCAGTCTTCCTACATTTTACTCCTTTCTATGCCCCCTACAATTTGGCTACACAGCCTATATGCAATTTCTGGAACACAACATTCCATCTCTCATTTCTTCGCTTTTGAGCTAGCTGTATACCATACCTGTAAGGCTCTGCCCCCTCACCTTCATCCCTTGGTTCTAATTTTCTTTAAGACTCAGCTTAATTGCTACTTTCTCTAAGGTTTTCCTGTTCTCTCCAGCTGCTAATGCCTTCCCCTCTCAGAATGCCTTCCATCTATTCTGTAAATATCTTGTATTTATCTAGTTATTTACACATTGTCTCTTCCATTAGAATATGAGGCCCATGAGGTCAAAGACTGTTTTTGTCTTTTTCTCTATCCTCAGAGCTTAACACCATGCCTGCAACATAGTAAACACTTAATAAAAGCTTGTTAAATGATTAAAAGATCATTGGAAGACTTCACTTTTAGTATTCAGTATTACTATATCCCTGAGGATGTTGCTGAGAACCGTACTCTCACAGCAGGGTAGGGCCCAGGAAGGTGCTAAGCCTGGACCTACTGGTGCCAAGATCCTTTATGAAGGCAATATTCCCAGTGGGCTGCTTTCCTTGCAACTGTTAGCTCTGGTCCTTGTGAAGATTTGGACACTCAACTGCTCCAATGCTTCATTTTCAGATGGTTTCATTTATTGTGGGCTTATATCCTTTGCTGTTCCTCTGCTGTATTCTTTGCTGTTAATTCTGTCTCTGGTGACTCTTGGAAACATGGGTTGTTTGGACAGTCTTGAGTGGATTATCAGTATGGACTTCATTGAGTGGTTGGGAGCCTGAAGGTTCAATGACTAGACTATCAAGGAGGGCTTTTGGAAGAACTTTGCTGATGGGTGTATTCTGGCAGATCCATTAGCATTAGTCATTGACTACGTATTTCCTTGGCTGGATGGAATAATGCTGTGAACAAACTATTTCCTTATGACCACCTCTCTATCATTTTCTTTGATCAAGGCACCCACCTTTTCTTTACCAAGCTGTTCCCTTCAAACTCATGTTTACCTGTCTCCCAGGAAAGTTGAGACAAATCATTTCTCTGAGAACCAAGAGATGGCCTTCAGGGCCATCTGAAAGAAAGCCAAGAGATGGCTTTCAGCCCCCCATAAGCCAACAGGGGGGCTTAACATTGAAAGGAAGGATAGTAGACTGACCACTCGGGAGAGGTGTTACCCAATTTTTTTTGCCTAGTTAAGGGCTGGGCAACAAGACCCTCAAGAAATTTCAGAATCATTATATACTGAGCTGACAAAGGCAAATTCAATGGGTAAATATCTTAAGAGAGGTAAGCACTTAATAAATGTTTGTTGACTGATAGCCAGGAGACCAGTAGAAGAGTGAGAAAAGAGACAGCATCTCAGGCCACATGATAAGTTGAAACAAGAGAATTAGACATCCTTAGCTTCTGCTTTCAGATTTTATATTTTGGAGATGTTTGAGTGCAGACATATCTTGAGTCCTGATAGCCAGTTTTTTGTTTCCGGCTGCTGTCATCCTGGGGCCATCTTTGAATGGTCTCCAGTTCTATTGTGACTTTGTCATGTTTATGATTTGGTAACACCACAGCCGTTCTGACTTTGAAGGGTGTCTATATTTTTTGGCTTTGATAGCTTCTTTTCCTTTGCTGAGAGTGTACCTTATGCACTCCTCCCCTTGGGTGTTTTGTCTGCAAGCACTTAGAACCCAAGTGTATATTATTTACTCCTAGGTATGAAATATAGTCTTGGTCCTGGTATGAACACAAAAATGAGACTAATAGCAACTGGGTAGGATATCTCAGGTGTTATTTATTTTGCTTAGGCTCTGGTCCCCCAAGTGGCTGATTAAGCTACAAGGCATTAATGATTTTTAACTTTTTTTTTTTTTTGATTAGGCAATGGGATTAAGCCCAGGATCACACAGCTATTAAGTGTTATGTGTCTGAGGCCACATTTGAACTCAGGTCCTCCTGAATCCAGGGCAAGTACTCTATCCACTGCGCCACCAAGCTGCCCCCAAGGCATTAATGATTTTTAGCATATTTGTAGCCATCTGTCATGGACAACTAGAATGGAAATAAGTCTTCTTGGAATTAACATTTATATCAAATGTTCTCAGAAATGTTCTTAGTTGCTAATTCCTCCCCCTCTCAGACTGTCTTTCATTTATTCTGTAAATATCCTATACCCACCTAGTTATTTACAGGTTCCTCCTCCATTAGAATGTGAGGCCCATGAGGTCAGGGACTAGTTTCACTTTACTTTATCTGCAGAGCTTGTCTATCACATAGTAAGTACTTAATAAAAGCTTGCTGACTGACTGAAAGATCATTGGAAGACCCCTGATTTGCTCAAACCAGCCTTCACTATTTATATGTAGTACTACATGGCTGGGAATGTTGCTGAAATTTGTACCTTAGAAGGAGTAGGAGCAGGAGCTTCTCAGAATGATCAAGCTGCTTATGTCCATGACCCAAGTATGTTCCATTCAGAAAGGATAGGAAGAATTGCACCTGTGTTTAGTCTTATTGTTTGCTTATATTCAGTAAAAAGCTTTTTTAATGTAATATTTTTCTCCCAATTACATGTAAAAACAATTTTTAACATTCATTTTTTGGAACTTTGAGTTTCAAATTCTCTCACTCCCTCTCCTCCCTCCTCAGTAAGAAGTAAAAAGTTGTTTGGTTTTTTTAAAAATTATCTGCTGCATGATTCAATCTTTCCAGATTGTAAATTTAGGGGCCAATCTGTCCCTGGTAGCTACTCTGGACCAGAAATTTTCAGAACCAAAAAAGCCCTTAGAAATCATCTAGTCTGATGGTTATTAAACTCAAATAGAAACAGGAACCAATAAACCATACAAAAAGATGCCTGCAGGACAAATATGGCTTATATTTTACAATTCAATATTATCTATGTTTTATTGTATTTTTGCTTTTTTTGTTAAATATTTCCCAATTACATTTTCATCTGGTTTAGGCCACACTAGGGAGTGTTATGGGTTGCAAGCAGTCCATAGGCTACATTTTGATACCTCTGATTTGGTCTAGCCCCTTGATTGCATAAGAAGAAACTAAGGTCCAAAAGTCGATCAAGGTTAAACAGCAGGGCAGTGACAAGTGGAACTGAGAATCTAGGTTTCTGTTTTTGGTAAACTGTGATGTAGAATCTTAATATGCTGTTTTAATCTTAATCCAGAGCTTGAAATTCTGTTGTGCATCTATGTATGAGCCCCCAAATTTAGGAGCAAGAAAAATAAGTCACATTATACCAATGGGGTATAAGAAAGAAGATGATGACAAAAGTTTAAAATTGAATGACTGCATGTTCACATTTACATCAAATACTAACTGTTTAGAAATATGCAATCTAGTTTTTGTCATTTGATAAGCCCTATCTTCAGTTATATAGTGAACAAAAAAGCCTAGAAGCAGCTACCTACTCAGCAGACTTGCCAGATTTTATAAATACATTCTGAAAGCAGATCTGTTAAAAATTTTCTGAATAAAGTAGTCAGTTTTGAGAAAAGGCCCCACATAAATAAACTGGGGGCAGAAGAGAGTATAACTAATACAACTAGTAATTCTCAACCACTAAGATGTTAGATTCTTATTCATGTTTCTGCTTCTTTAGTTTCTGGTCATTTTTTCCCCTCCTTCACAAAGGACTTCATTTATACATGGAGGCTTGGTGAGGAATTTCTTTCTCCGAATGCAGGCCAGCTCCTTCTCTGTTAACTTGAAGTCTTAGAAAGTTGTCTAGAGAACTGAGAGATTAAGTAATATGACCAGGGTAACAAAACCTGAAGTAGTCAGAGGCAAGACATGAACTCAGAGTATTCCTGGCTACAAGATCAACTCTCTATACACTATAGCACACTACCTATTTAATCAAGAGAAACACCAGTAAATAAACCCCGTGCTGCTTTTAGTCAATAAAAACTTTGGTTTGATTTCAGTGAGGAACATTAAATGATGCAAATGAAGATTAATACAATTTGTACCTTTCTTCTGTGCATTCTTGTTTCTCTGTTCCATCAATTTCAATTTCTATCAGCTCTTCTGCTTCTCTTTTAGTCATGGCTGGAAAAAAGAGAAAACAGTCCTGCAATAGTTAGATTTTTAAAGTCTAAATCTAAACACAACAGAACTGCTGATACAGACTGAAAATATAAACCAGATCATAATATGCATTTTCTCCAAAATTTCTTACCTGAGGCTTAGCCTAGCTACATTCACAATGCAATATACAGTGATAGAAAGAATAGCCAATCCATTCAATCATTGGATAGACATATAATTTTTTAAGTCACAATAACTCAATTTGTATTTGTCCTTTAAAGTCTACAAAGCATTTTAGTCACAACAACCCTGTGGGATAGGTATACAAGTACATAAAGTAATTCCAAAATCTGTTTCATATTTTGGGGGATAAAAAACTCATATTAAGACTGAATACACAAGCAACACTTTTTATAAAACAGAATTTTTTGGTTGGTTGGTTCCTAAGTGCCTTATATAACTGCCCAAAATAAAACTTATTTCAATATTTCCAAGACCTATGATTTTATCAAAGTGGATTGTAAACCATATATCTAGTGAATTCAGGAAGAGAGTATATATGCACTTCCCCCTGCTTCCCCCAAGATACCTTGCTTTCTAGCGATCTAAAAAAAGAAATTTCTATTTGCCTACAGGTTGGATGCCACCAAAGTCCTACCAATAAAGTAGTGCTTTCTATATACGGAAAGTCTATGGGGGTAGTAAGCTATAATTATATTTTCGACCATCCCATTTTCTCTGCCCAGTGGTTACAGAAAATATTCCTGGGAAGCATCTGCCTGGTATGTATCTTATTATCAAGGAGATCCAAATTCTAGGGTGGTATGCAGTTCATGAAGAGAGCTCAAATCAGGGAAAACAACATTTGGCATTTTTACTAAGGAAGGAGGCACCTTTCAAATTCCACAAGTTAGTATCTTTTTCTGAGGCAAAAAATGAGAATAGTGTACAACATTACTCCTGAAGAAAAACATTATAGAAAAGGAGGTATATACAGGCTTTGAGAAGATGATGCTTTAAAAGAGGTTTAAAATGAACTCAGTTAGATACAAGTGTTTTGACTCAATTTCCATACTTTCTCTTCTTCCCAAATCAGATTTGACTTCACTGTACAAGAAACATATTCTGGCTCAGTGATTTAGTTGACAGGAGACAGATAAAGACTAGTGCACTTCTAAAACATCAGTAACATTTGATGCTTTAATAATTAAGTCTCAGTTCTGCTGCTAGGATGACCTTGGTGCAGTCATTTAACTTTTTTGAGCTTCAGTTTCCTCATGGACAGAATGAAGGTACTGAACTTGATGACCTCTCAGGTCAACTCATTTTGAAGTTACTTTTTTTTTCTCAAATAAAAAGAACTATAAGTGAGTTTTGTAATACTCTGAGTTACATCTGGGCCTCAAAACTCTGAATTTTATTATTTGGGGTAGTGTTCTGATAGCTGAAGGGAATGAGTTGGGGATTTCTAGTAAGGTTCATTGGTTGGTGAGGTATGTGTTTTTAATTACATTAAATATTAATAGTGCTGAGACTATTGCTTGAGTGAAGGACTGGAATGCTGATTCTTTTGATGGAGGTAATGTTTTTTAATGAGGAGGGAGATACTTATCTGAAGTCCTTTTCAAATTAATCAGTGGGTTACTAAACATGGTTAAGTATTGGGCCCTGAGAATATAACTTGATACAAGGGAAACAGTAGTAGGGAAAAGATATAAACCTATTATTTTTAGGATGGGGAGGAGGGGAGGAGGGGAGGAAAGGAATAAGCATTTATTAAGGACATACTACATGCCAGGCACTGTGCTAAGCACTTCACAGATATTATCTCATCTGATTATGAGTCAAATAGCTTAACTTAGTTGGCTGTATTAGGATGTGGGACAAAATGAAGCACTGAGAATTTTTAATTCTTTAAAGTAGGTTTATATCTTTATTAATGTAGAAATAAAGGTTGTAGTGGCTGCCACATTTTCTCCCAAGCCTTGGACCTAAGGGGTTGAGTAGCACATGTCATCATTAGAAATTCAAGCCCTGTACCCACCTCCTTGAAATGGTTATAAACCAGAGACTAAGAAGGAGGACACAGGTAGCACCATAACAGGGTACTGTTTTTTAGAGACACAAGTAGCCTGTTCAAGTTCCAAATTAGGCAATAGAACCCTGTTCTCTTTACTGATTGGCTTAATATACTGAGGCTCTTCCTTTGGTGATAATAATAATAATAACGGAAAATATTTACATAGCAATTACTATGGGCCAGGTACTGTTCTAAGTGCTTTACAAGGATTATCTCATTTCATATGAAGAATTCCTCATGATTGAGGGCCAACAAAGGGAAAATAGTGAAAAGCAACAGTGATAAGCAGGGGGAGAGAAACAAATTTGCAGAAAGCTTGGCCAGAAACCTCAAAAAACCTTATCAAAGCACCTTTTAAACTGTTAAGGATGAAAATAGGTTAAAAAAAAAGACAAAAAATGGAAGACACTTGCATATAAAGATTGTTATAACAAACTTTTTTTCTGTAATGACAGTGGAGCCATCACATTTGAACTCTAGTATAATGATAGTCCTTGATATGCTGCAAAAGGAAGTTAAACTGGTAAAACTAAGATGTGAAGAGTGGAGCTGGACCACAGAGGAGTTTGTGCTGCAGAAAACAACTCTGAGGATGCTGAGGAACTGATTTTCAATGTATCTGAAAGAAGGGCAGTTACCAAACTTGCAGAACAAATCATGGACCAGAGAAGAACAAGAAAATATAATTACTAACTTTCTCATCTCTACAAAATCTTTATAATAATCTATACATGAATCAAGTTCATACCTCAAAATATGAAAAGAGAAGAGACAAGTTTGAGAAAATAACATTCTACAGACCAGTCAAAACTGATTGGAAAGTATAGAGAATATAAGATCCCACAGTGCTTACTGACTGTTAAGAAAGCATTTGATCAAAGAAGATAAAAAGGAAAATTTTAATTACATAAAATTTAAAAGTTTCTGCACAAATCCAATGAAGCTAAGATTAGAAAGGAAGCAATTAGGAAAAAAAATCTTTGTAACACATTTTCCCTGATAAAGGTCTCATTTCTTTTTTTGTTTACTTCATTCTTTTAGAATTTTTATTTTCATGAAAATTTGCCTCCTACTTCTTATGATCCCATTGAGGAAGCAAGAAAATCAATACCCCTATCACAAACATGTTTAGTCAAACAAAGCAAATTTCATTCTTTTCTTTTCTTTTTAGGCAGCTGGGGTTAAGTGACTTGCCCAAGGTCACACAGCTAGTAGGTGTCAAGCGTTTAGTCTGAGGCCAGATTTGAACTCAGGGCCTCCTGACTTCAGGGCCAGTGCTCTATCCACTGTGCCACCTAGCTGCCCCCAAAGCAAATTTCAGAAGTGAGCTTGTCCAAAAAAAATTTTTTCCATCTGTACTCTTACTCTATCACCTATCAGGAGATGGCATATTTCATTACAAGTCCTTTGGAATTGTGATTAATCATTGCTGGTTAGAGTTCCTAAGTCTTTCAAAGCTGTTTCTCTTTACTAATGGCTGTTGTAGTATAAATTGTTCTGGTCCTGCTCACTTCATTCTGCATCCGTTTATACATGAATCTTCTGGAGTTTCTCTGAAACTATCCCCTTCATAATTTCTTGTAGCACATTCACACGCTGTAACTCATTCAGTCACTTCTTCTACTGAGGAGTTTCCAATTCTTTACCACTATAAAAGAGCTGCTATAAATATTTTTTAATATATGAGTTATTTTCCTCTGATCTCTCTGGAGTACAGAACTGGTAGTGGTATTGCTGGGTCAAGAGTACACAAGTATAATTTTTGGACATAGTTCGAAATTGCTTTCTAAAATGACAAAGGTCTAATTTCTAAGATTTTAAGGAACTAATTTGAATTTATACGAACAAGAATCATTTGCCAATTGATAAATGGAAGAAGGATATAAATAGTTGTAAAGGAAAACTCTAAACCAGGGGTGGGGAACCCTCTAGGTCCTCAAGTGCAGCCCTTGACTGAATCCAAACTTCATAGAACAAATTCCCCTAATAAAAGAATTTGTTCTATAAAACTTGGACTCAGTCAAAAGGCTGCACCCAAGGACCTAGAAGTGTCCTCGTGTGGCCTTTCGGCCACAGATTCCCACCCCTGCATTAAATCATATGAAAAAAATGCTTGAAATCACTAATAACTAGAAAAATGCAAATTAAAGTAACTCTGAGGTTCTACCTCACACATGCCAGACTGGCAAAGAAGAAACTGACACATGCTGAAGGGTCTTTGGAAAAATGAGCACACTAATGCTCTGCTGGTGAAATGGCAATTACAGCCACTCTGAGATATCCCGACAGCTACAAAACCATATACCCTTTGACTCAGTGATGCCATTACGAGATTTATACCTCAAAAGGGCCACAGGGTGTGTTCAGGAACACTGGCAACTCTGGTGTGAGGGCTGCCGAGCCCTTTTCAGGGCTGCTTTCCACCTGTGGTGTCTACCTGATCCACCTTTCACCTATAGCTCCAAGGAGGAGTACCATGCACAGCAGCCACACCCCAGTAAACTTTTTAGCAGACAGGCTAAAGCAGGTTGAGGGTAACCCAGGGGTCTCAAATCCTTTGGTGAGTTGGGGGGAATGTCTAACCCAAGTATGTGAAGACTTTCCCTGGTGGAATGGGTGGATGAGAACAACCTGTTTAAACAGCCACAAAGGTGGCTGAAGCAGAGTCTGTGGAGTACTCACAGTTTGGTTAGACATGGAAGACACCAAGGTCATCTACTGAATCCTCTTAGTTAGAACTTGACTAAGCTCTGAGTGCCCCATCTAGTCTGCCTGACTTTGAGGCCCATTTGTTACCCTCAACCTAGTTTAGCAGCCTGTTGAGATGTTTTTTTACAAGGGTGTGAACACTGCACACATGCTACAACTTCTTGAAACCAAAAAGCCATGAAGGCAACTGAGGCAGGCTCTGTGGAGAGCTTAGAGTTTGGTCAGACATCTAATTTACTATATATTTTATAGCAGAAGTGTCAAACTCCATCCTCAAATGGTCTGCAAAACTCCCAAGTACAGCCTGAAACAGATTAAAATGTAACTGGGATATGTTTAACAAAATAAATACAAATGCAACATCTATAATGTTAATTTGTAGTTTTCTGGATCAGTTTTATTTGAATTTAACACCCCTGCTTTAGAGCAAAAGGAATGTAATAGATTCGCTGTTTCATTTTTTTTTTTATTTATGGAAATGCTCAAATTATCTGGTATTTTTAAATTTTTACAAAAGTAAGCTGAACCATATTGTAAAGGGCTTTAAATGCCATATTTATCTTAAGAGCCCTAGGGTGTCATTAAATATTCTTAAGCAATGTAATAGCATGGCCAAAACTATGTCTTACAAAAAGGGTAGCACTGTACAGTAGAAAAAGCACTGGATATGGAGTCAGAGAACCTATATCTCTATATTATATATATATATCTCTGTGTGTGTGTGTATATATACATATATGTAAAATATATATTAGAGAATTGATAAGACCTGTCAATAAAATACGGGGGTTTTAAGAGGAAAGGATCCAAGGTAATTCTGATATTGCTAATGGTGGGTGACTGACAGGATGGTGGTACCTTCAATTTGAGATGTCCATGAGATATCCAGATAGTTGTTCTGCAAGCAGTTGGATGTATATCAGCCTGGACTCCATCAGCTAGGTAGGTAATTTAGGAGTTTATCTAAAATAAGATGACAGTTGAACCCATGGGAGCTGATGAGACATATGTATACTAACAGAACAGAAGATATCTCAGTTCAAAACTCCACATAATTAAAGACCACAGATTGAACTGTTTTCTCCCTCTACTCCTACAGTAACTCCATTTTGAGGGAAAGGTCCAGCAAGGGGTAGGGAACCTATGGCCTTTCTATATCCTTGGATGCAGCCTTTTGACTGAGTCCAAGTTTTATAGAACAAATCCTTTTATTAAGGGAATTTGTTCTGTGAAGTTTGGATTCAGGCAAAGGGCTGAACTTGTGGACCTAGAAAGCCACATGGGGCCTCAAGGCAGCAGGCTCCTCACCCCTGGCCCAGACCATCTATCCTTCATTTTCTAGGCCTCATGCAGGTACCTCCAACCTTCCTACTTTTCAGCTCCTATTTGTGTTGTCTTCTCTTTCTGAGGCAGGGACTTTTTTTTTTTTTTTTTTGCTTTTGTCTCTATGCCCAGTGCTTAGCACAGTACCTGGCACACAATAAGTACCTAATGCTTGTTGACTTACTTATACATAGGTGATAGAATGGAAAAACCTGGAGAGAATATCCATAAAGAAGGGATATTCTAGAGTGTCAATTCCTACAGAGAGATAATGAAGTATGAAGACTGAGGAAAAAGTCACTGGTTTTCAGCATAAAGAGTTCATTAGTGACCTTGTAGAAACCTATTTTACTTCAGTGGTAAGAAATGGGAAGAAAATGCAAGGATTTGAGGAGCAGAAGAGACAGTACAGCAGCAGTTCAGCTGTTTTTCTATAAGTGTGGCTATTTAAGGGTGAAGTAAAAGTCTCCAGACTTTAAAGCTAATCAAAACAGTTATTTACCCTGTGCTTTGCAGTTGCCCTTTTCCCTAGAAATAACACCTTCCTTCCCTACCTTAATCGACTCAGCTTTGGTACTTCATCTGGAAGTTGAGATATCCAGATTGTTGGATGTATGAAAATTCACCTAATCAACCACAGACTATATAGAGAGGGCACCAGACTACACTTCATCCATCAGGAAAATAGGGCCTCACATCTTGAAATCTGTCCTGATTCCAAAAGGAGCAGTGACTGCTAGCACCCTTCTCTCCTTTTTGCCCTGGGGAACGGTAATCAAATCAACATTACCATTGCTACTACAAAACGTTATGACTCTATTCAGAGGCAGTTGGATGGATAGAGCCCTAGGTCTGAAGTTAGCAAGACCTGAGTTCAAATCCAGCTTCAGACACTTAATACTGGTGAAACCCTGGGCAAGTCACTTAACCTCTGCCTGCCTCAGCTTCCTCAACTGTTAAACAGGGAAAATAATAGCACCTACCTCACGGGGTTGTAATAAGGATCAAATTGGAGAATATTTGTAAAGCACTCAACTCGAGTGCCTAGCATGCAGTAGGCACTACATAAATGCTTATTCTCTTCTCTACACCCTACTCACAATCACTATTAATTCACTAACCATAACTTTCATCCTTGTATTAGTATGTTCTATTCCTCCCACATCCCCTCAACCCCCTCGAAGGTTCGAAGTGACTCATTTTTACATTTGTCACTCCATGCTTACAGTGCCTGGCATACAGTTGGTGGTCTGCCCTCTTTTGATATCTTTGATCTTAATTCCTTCCTCCAAATCACATCTGCAATTACCCTTAAATAACCATCTATCTCACAGATACTTAACACCGGCTTCACAATAGCCAAATAACCTAACTGACCTCTTCTGGCCTCAGTTTCCTCATCTCAGCTATAAAATGAGGAAATACTTTATATCACTTAAAAGTATTTTTCAGCTTTAAATCTTAAGATATGAGATCCAAATTACCCTTTATTTGATTGTACAACATCAGAGTGATAACTTTCTCGGTTTTTAATCTCTGATAAACGCTCAGAGAGGAATCATTAGATAAACATTAGATGCGAATTACTGGGTAAAGATCAAGTAAGAAAAAGTATTCACTGCCTTCGGGGAGTTAATAATGTAAACTTTAGATTATACTTTATAACAGGCTTCCAGATATAAAAGGATGCAGGAAACAAAAGAAAAATTAAAGTTTCCAAAACTACCCGCCTCCATTCCTTTCATGAAAGAGCAAGCTCGGGCACCTCACAAGAAGTTGTTTTGGTGGCAGCTCCAATCTCCAGGGGCCCCGGAATGATTTAAACGCTAAACTGCCTCCATCCAGGCGAGGGGACCCCGGGAAGCCCCGGTGCACACGCGGCGCCACGAGCCCAAACGTCTGGCGGGGGAGGCTGTCCCCCGCCGCGCTGGGAAGAGTGACACCGGGCGTCACCAAGAGGGAGGTGGGAGGGGAAGGGGGAGGCGAATGGAGCTGAGGAGGGTGGGGGTGGGGAGGAGACAAGTTTCGGAGAATTCAGAGGGACAAGAATCCCGTGGGGCGAAGTATCCCTGGATGCGGCCTCCGGGACGTCCCGGCAGGGACCCGAGGGCTAACTGGAGGGGGGGAATCCTCTGGGGAGAAGAGGGGGTCGAGAGAGAGCCCCCCCCTCCGCCGAGCCCGGCCCTCCCCAGGCGCCGCTCAGGTCCCTCTCCCTCCAATCTCCACAAACGGAAATAGGCGGCAGCGCGTCAGGATCCAGCGGAAACAAAACACTGACGGTGGCCGGTTAGCGGGAGAGGGAAAGCCTCGAGCCCGGGCCCGGCCCCCGGCGGCGGCCCCCGCTCGCCAGCCTCGGCCCCTCCCAGACTTGGGCCACTCACCCGCTTTGGGAATCAGCCTCTTTCTCCTACACGGGTCTCGGAGCCAACTGACAACCGTGTCGCCTCAGGCTCTGCTTCCTTCGACTCCCCCAGCAAAGCCACGGCTCCGGCCAGGCTCGGACCTCGGGGCCTTTCTCCGGCACCCAAACAGAGATCAGAACACCCCCCGCCCCGCTCCGGCTCGCCGGGCGTTTACGGGTCCCAGACTACAACTCCCAGAACCACCCCCCGCCCCTGACACCCAGAACCGGACCCGCGGGGAACAAACCCTTCACCCCCGTCCTCCCCCTTCGGAAAATGGAGGATCACGGGACCACAAGACCTCCACCTATCCCGAACCCTTCTACATGCATTCTCCTACGCTCTGCTTTAAACGTATTAACAACAACCTAGAAAGGCGACAGGGAGAAAAATAGCGCTCGAGTGCGCATGCGTACAGATCAATGGTTTCCACGCGCGGGCTTTGGGGGGGGGCAGAAGGAAAGGGTGGGAAGGGCAGGAAGGGTAGGGGGAAGACGGGATAAAAAAAGATGGCGGTGGCGGGGTGTTCGTCACAGGACCCGGAAGCACTTTCCGTTCCGTTTCCTCCCGAAAAACTCGCCGTAGAACTCACCTAGGTCGAGGAAAGTCACCGCGGGTGTCCAACGTTCCTCCCTCTCCGGTAAGTAGCGAGAGCCTGTGGCGGTAGCGGCGAACCATAATGCAATTCGGAGGGTGGGGAGGCCAAGTGGGGCGGAGCAAGGGCCGGAAGTGGGACGCTGGTCGCTTCCAGCGCTCAGGCGTCCGGACCGGGTGCAAGGTGACTGTGACTGAGCGGTCGGGCCAGGTAGGTCAGGCTCGTGCGGAGCTCTCGGCGTCCGAGGGACCCCCCCCCCCCCCCGAAAAGCTGCTTCCCCTTAGGCCTCGTGTTCTCTGGAGAAGGGCCGGGCCCTTTGCCCTTGGGGCCCCAAGCCGCGCTTCTTAACTTGTGAGGAAAAAAAAATCTCACTGAGCTGAGCCTGCAGGGTGGGGGTTGGGGAGGCCTGGGGATATATGATTGTCTTGACCGGGAGAGGAAGGCCGGCTGTGGCCGACTGGGGGTCCAAGGTCACTCCCAGGACAAGGTAGTGGCCAGGGAAAGGGCTCTGGGCTTACCTGCGGCTTCCCGCTCGCTTTGGTGCAAAGTGCACAAGAAGAGATGGAGAGGGTGAAAGGTGAAGTGCTCTTAACCTTTCTGAGCCCTCATCTCTAAAATGTGGGAGGCATGGATTTCGATGGCCTCTCGAGATCCCTTCTAGCTCTAAACCTGTAATAAAGAGCAGTGGTTAGGGATTTAAAAGTTCTTTAACTTTTAATTCGTGAGTGTAGAAGAAATAGATTCAGTAAGAAAATGGACATATTTAGGTAAGTTGCAGAATGAAGTGTAATCGGATATTGATGAATATGGTAATAGTTGGCGTTAACATGCCCATTACATAACTACTCTAACATCCTAGCTGGTAATGGAGCCCCAGTGTCCTTATGTTTTCTTATATACAGATTTTGCTAGCATTTAATGTTTTGACCTCATTTTTTTTCCGCTAGTTAACCCTTGACCACCTCCTGGTATGTGGCAGCTGAAATGTCTAGAGAGTTTTAGATCTTGATGATCAAGTTTTAGTTCCTTATGATTATTCATTTCTAGGTTCCTAACACTAACTCTTTGTAGACTTTTATATGCATAGGAGTATAAAAAACTGAAAGGAAGGGATTTTAAACATGAAAGGATCTTGGAAATATGAGAGTAATGGTGTGTGATAAACATTGTTTCCTGTTCTTCGAGATTTACCATTGCTTACAGAAAGTTCTTGGTACAGTGAAGCATATTACATGATGTTGTATCAAGTTTTGGATGAGTTTATAATTAGAATCCCATTGTACATTGCCATTCATTAAATCTATCTGTTTGATTCTGTTAATTTGTCTGTAGGATCACCATGGCTTTTAAAAGGCTCTCCAGGTTTTCATCTCTTGTTCAGTCTGCAACTTCAGTGTATTTTCGAAGGAACATTGGTGTTACAGCTGTTGCATTTAACAAGGAACTTGATCCTGTTCAAAAACTCTTTGTAGACAAGATTAGAGAATATAAATCCAAGAGACAGTAAGTAGAAATAAAATATTTATCTAAATATTCAAAGTGTATTTTCTTAATTGCAATAAAAAAAATCCAAGTTACTGACTTAACACATATACCAAAGTAAAAAAGGAGGGCAGGGAGAGAAATGGGTACAACTTTGAAAATCACACCCTGTGCAAATGTATTAAAATATACAAGAATCTGCAGAACTGTTAAACTTTTAAGGGAATACTTTATACAAATAACTGCCTTATAATAAGTTATTTTTAGTAGTTCAGTAACTAAATTGGTGTAGACTTAATCCAGATGAAACTTTTAAAAGCAAATCTATAGTAAATAATGATGTGTGTTTATACATTTTTATGTGTTTGTATATACACATGTATGTGCAAAAGATACACACAAAGTAGATACCAGGTAATCTGAAAGGGGAAGGCACTAGCTACTGGGAGAACTAGAAAAACTTTATACAAACCCTTCCTCCCTAATTTATCTTTCCATCCTCCTTGTATCTTAGTACCCTACCCACTCCAGAAGAAAAAGTGCCTTCTCTGGTCCTCACATGCATACTGCACTCCCATCTTCTGTCTCTGCCTTTAGTTATGGTCTTCATCCACAACCCAAAGGCACTCCCTTTTTACTCCTGCCTCCTGGAATCTCTCTCTTTAAAACACAACTCAAGTAGTGCCTTCATGAAACCTTTCCTCGTTCCCTAAATATTAATGCCTTCCTTCCCACAGCTGACTTGTACTTATTTGTATTTTTTCTCTATTTGTACTTACTCTTCAGGTACTTAAAAATGTACTATGTTCTAGGTACTGTGCTAGACAGTAGAAATCAGAGCCAAGTCTTCTGACTTTAATTCCTTTGCTCCTTTCTTTATACCACACTATCTTCCCTGTATTGTGCTCCTTACTTCATGGCCATAAGAAACAGTGTGGTTTAATGGGGAGAGCGCTGGCCTTGTAGCCAGGAAAACCTGAGTTTAAGTCCTCCCAGGGCCTGTGAGACCATGGGCAGATCTTAGAGTGTCTTAGTGCTCCAGGTCTAAAATAGAGTTCCCTATACTGATAAAAATCACAGGCCAGGTCTCCCCCCCTCCCCCAAATGTATTTTCAGATCCCCAGATACAAACTCTCCAGGGACCTCTTGTTACTTGGTGGTAAAATGAAAATTATTGTGTGTAAATAATAGTATGAGTTTTTATTTTTTTGTGCATTAGGGCAGCTGGAGGACCTGTTGATATAGGTCCTGAGTATCAACAAGATCTGGACAGGGAACTATTCAAGCTTAAGCAGATGTATGGTAAAGCAGACATGAATACATTCCCAACATTCAAATTTGAAGGTAAGTTTTAATTTTCTAGTTAAATCCTGGATTAGTGATTTATAGGTATAAACTTAGTTTGGAAGAGCATTTCATTCCAAGGGTCCTTGGAGCAAGCTAGGGATATTTTGAGATTTCAAAATGACTGGTTATTGACAGATTTGTGGTGTATTTTTTAAAACCAAAGTTGTTTAGTCAAATAGATTTGAATTTAAACAGATTGAATTACTCTCCCACTCCAGTAGGATGATGTGATGTATGTGTACTATAGCATTTTGAGTATTGTATTATGGAAATTTACAGCAGTAAATTGACCATCATGTAGTCAGTATTTGTAAATTGGGAAAAAAGTCTTTTTGTACTTTTGAGGTATTTGACTGTATTGACCATTCCCTCCTCCTGAATACTCTTGCCTTCTACTCCTTCCCTCCTATCTCTTTTTGTGATACTTTCTCCTGGTTCTCTTCCTATCTGACTATTCCTTACTCTCCTTTGCTTGTTCATCATCCTCCTAAGTAGGTGTTAGTGCATTTTAAATAATATTACACATATTATAAGCATGAATTATATCACAATAATTATAATATCAACTGACTTACCTGGTTCTTCTAGTCCATGGTTAATTATCATACCGGTGTAGCAAATTTATATATCGAGCTCCAGTCACTGTCCTCACCTTTAGACTGTCTTCATTAATTAGCAGCCTTTTGGGCATTTTAAACTGAATACCCCAGAGACATCTCAAGCTTCCCATGTCCAAGACAGAATTCATTATCTTTCCACCTAAATCCTCTGCTATATTTCGCTTTTCTGTCTGAGCTTCTTCCAGTTCTCCAGATTCATATTTTGGCTTTAGCCTTGCCTCTTTACTCTTGCTTACACTACTTATCCAGTTAGGTGACAAATCTTGTCATTTATACCTCCATCACATCTGTGACATTGTACCTTCTCTGGACTCATGCCGCCTTAATCCATCACCTCCCATTTAGATTTTTGTAGTAGCCACTCCGTTGGTCTCCCTGCCTTAAGTTTCTTAGTGATTTTCCTTAAGTATAGATTGGAATATGTCATTCTCCTACTTGTTAAACACTGGCAGTTCCTTATTGCCTCTAGGTTCAAAGATAAATTCTTCTGTATTGTTTTTAAAGGCCACATCATGGCCCTGTCTTTCCAGCCTCCCTGTATGTTACTCCCCCACCCACACTCTCTTCAATAGAGCCAAACTGTCTTTCCCTCAGGTCCTCACACTCCAGATACGTCTCTCTGACTTTGTACTTGCTCCCCAGTCCTGCATTCTTTTTTCGCTTCTATTTTGTAGAATCTCTTCCTTCAAAACGCTGCTTAGATGCCACCTTCTTCATGAAGCCTTTCACAGTTCTTTTAATTGCTAATGTTTTTCCTCCCTAACTACCTTGTATTTATTTTCTATTTATATTTATTCTGTGTGTAACTTATAAATATACTAGTTGTCTTTCCAGATGGAATGTAAACTTGAGAGTAGGGATTGTTTCATGTTGCCTTACATATAGAAGGTGCTTAATAAATGTTTGTTGATTGATTAGGTATTGAAAGACATAATTAAACTGTGGCTGAAAGCATTTTTCCTGTTTAGTGTGGAAAAGCATTCTTTTCTTTAAAAAATAGAAGCCTTTGCTTGATATAAAACAGTGTGGAGAAGCCAGTGTTATTTTTTTTCATGGCCAAAAAAGTTTCTTTTTATTGCTTTAGAGACATTTTTATTTGAGCTTAGTTGTTACTTTCTGTTGGTTGGTTGGCAGGTACCAGGTGTTAAGTGTTCACTTAACAGTTTATTTACAGTGCATAACTTTGATTAGAGTGCTTTAAAGTTTATCTACATTTTATTTATGTACATTATCTCTTATATATAATTATCTTATGTACATTATCTTTAGAGTCAAGAGAAAATAGAGGTACTGTAAGATTTAAGTGATTTGTTCAAAGTTGCTCAGTAGTAGAGCCACATCTTTGGACTCTAAGCCCTGTGTTCTTTCCATTTGGTAGTTTTGAGAATATAGAATGAATGGGGTTTTTTTTTTCTGGATTTCTGGAATTTTTCTCTTAAAATGGAGAATCAATTCAGTTCTCCTACCCATATTTGGTGTTAGATGCTTTTCCAAATAACTAATTATGATAAATTAGTATCTAACCAAGGAAAAGGAATATGAGAAAGTTCACCTGCAAAATTTAGGCATCTATATGAAATGTGTTGAGTAACACTTTTGACAACCAACTCAAATCCTCAGATAGAAATTAGGATTTTTGTCAGTCTCCAAATAGGTATCACAAGTATACACTTAAGAAGATTAGTTGTTCCAAAGATGGCTTTTGAGCTTTGCCTTTTTTACAAAAGAAAGGTCCCATCTCTAGGCAGGGGTGAATACGAAGATGTGACACATTCCAGAATGTTAAAGTTCACACTCAGATGAGACTAGGCATGAATTCCAAGGATAACCACAGAGTTTCCCTTTTGTAGAGGAGTACACTTGGGGAAGGGGAGAGGCTGGTGTTAAGCTGAGTAGGTGGGGGGAAAAGGATCATAGAGAGGTAACAGGTTTGCTATTCAGGGTAGGTGCCGTAATGATAACAGAAGATACAGCAAGGACAGCTGCTCAGATCTTACTTCGATTCTTTTTTTCTCACCAAACAATAATCTGTTTGGGGTGGGGAGATTAGTAATAAAGATTTGAGGGACAGTAAGAGTACTCTCTTGATAAGGTGAAGTTACACAGCATTTTATGATACTTGAAAGAACTGGGAGGTGTTATTGATAAGTTACTATTAGTGATCTTGGAAAGATTCACAAGGTTGAGAGAGGTACAGCAGAACCACAAAAGGACAAATGTTCCGTTTTTAAAGAAGGAAAGAGAATGACATCCACAAATTATAGTCCAGTGAACTTCAGTTTTGGCAGCATTCTGGCATGTCTTAAGGGGTGGCTATTGATCAACTAGAAAAGGAAGTAGTGATCAAAAAGTCAGCATGGCTTTATCAAAAAGAGGGCATGCCAGACCAAGTTAATTCCCTTTTGTTTTTTTTTTTTTTAAGACCAAGTTAATTTCCTTTTTTTTTTTTTTTTTTTTTTTTTTTTTTTTTTGTTAACAGTTTCTGAACAGGTAGTTTAGGGGAATACTTTAGATGTAGTTTACCTAGATTTTAGCAATGCATTTGACAAAGCTTTATGCTGTCCTTGTAGACTAAATAGAGTAGATGTAATTATATGATTAGGTGACATTGTTTGGCCCCAAAGAGTTGTCATTAATGACTTGACATCAATATGCAGTACCCTTGAGTGGTTTATCATTTTAAGCAGTGACTTGGATAAAAACAAAGCAGCAAGCATTTCTTAAGTGCTTTACTATGTGGCAGACTCTTTGCCAAGCTCTGGGGATACAAAGAAAGGAAAAAAAATACCCATGCTCTTAAAATGTTAACTTTCTAACGGAGGAGACCACATGAAAATAATTAGATAAAGACAAAATAGATACAGAATTGTTAGAAGGTAACCTGAGAGGGGAAGATACTAGTAGAACTGAGGGACCTGGGAGAGCCCCCTGCAAGAGTTCAGATTTTTCCTCACTGCAACATTTATTTCCTATGCCTAGTCAGAACTGCTATCCCTCTGAAGCAACTACCTTTATCTCTCTTAATAGCTTCTATCAGACTTCCCCCTTGTACCTCATAAGGTACATCCTTTGCAGGACCACATTTATCTTTTTCCTAGGATCTTAGATTTAGAGCTGGAAGGAAACCTTGGAAATCATCTTGTCCAATCCTTTGTGTTTTAGTGTCAGAGTGGTTAAATGATTTGCTTCAATTCTCAGGGATAGTAATTGTCAGGTTCAGGATTAATATGTCCATAATTTTTAACCATTCTTTTGGTATATCTGAGATGTTGTTAAAAAACAAAACAAGAAACTCTATTCTTTCAAGATTTCAAGATTGTAACAGATTCCTGTATAGATTCCTTCATGTAATTTGTCTTGTCCAACTGCTCATCCTGATTTAAAATAGTGGAAAATACATGTCAGTATTTCCTAAATATTCATAGTTATCATCCCCTGCAAAATGAAGTCAAGTATAATCTTATAGGTTTTGGGTTTTGATTTTTTTCTTCATGCTGCTGAACTAACTTAAAAGAATTGGAGTTTGTTTACTTTCCAAATATTGTATGCACAGGGTGAGATTTTCAAAGAAGTTGTACCCATTTCTCTCCCTGCCCTCCTTTTTACTTTGTTATATGTGTAAAGAAGATTAGTAACTTGGATTTTTTTTTTCTCATTTACAGACCCCAAATTTGAAGAGGCACCTAAACCCCAGTCTTGAGGATTAACTACGTAGTGTGTGTTGCTGTTTGATTATTTGTCATGAATTAGTTGTGTAACTAATCCATAGTAACAATAAATTTTAATTTCACTTTCACCAAATACTCATTACATTAATTGTGTGTCTATATATGGATATATTGAGCAAGGTGGTTTTTTTTTTTTAATTCTGACACATTCTTGACACATTTCTAGCTTTGCACCTGCAGTAACTCTCAGTAGCCTCTGTCTCCTGTTATATCTCAAATCAACAGAAATTCAACACCTCTCATATCAGACTAAATAATAATCAATTTACATAAAATGTAAAAGTAGGGGATCATGGGTGGGGGTGGGGCAAGGAAGGGGAAGGTCTTATGAAGGTATAAAAAAGTCAAAATACATGTGGAGACATGTATGTTTAACAAAGGTTCTTAACCTGGGGTCTGTGAACTTTTAAATATATACTTCAATAATTGTATTTCAACATTATTAATTTAATTTATAGGTTTTTGTATTTTATGCATTCAAAAACATTCTGAGAAAGGGCATAGCCTTTACCAGATTGCCAAAGGGGTCTTTGGCACAAAAAAAAGGGTAGGAACCTCTGATATAAAAAATTGCTTTGGACACATGATTCTACTACCAAGACAACATTATTATAGGATACCTAACCAGGAGATAGTCACGTTACTACTGAAAATAAAAAATTTGTCTAACCAAAATTCCAAATGTGATATGGAATGGTGGTCTGTTTTAGGTAAGAGTGAGATTCTGGTGCTCATTCCTACCCCTTCCTCCATGTTTCTGTGTACTTTTTATACAATCCAATCATGAGAAATAGTAAATTCAGTCTCCTTCATCTTTCTACTACACTGATATATTTTTTACTCCCCATTCTCTTTCCTAATTAAAAAACCTCATAATAGAATTAATCCATAAGATGTCATATTTTAGTCTCATTTAATTTCCCAGCTACCCTTTGAAGACATTAAGGTTCTGAAGGACTCTTTCCTCCCCCATTAGAATATTAGCACTACATCATCATATAGTTCCATTAAAAATCCATTTGCTCCACCTCCCCCACAAGATTATATTTAGCTTTTAAAGATAAATTATTCTTGATTTTAAGAGTATAACTTTTTCCTTTTGAAATACTGTATTCTAAGATCTTTTATAGTAAAAAATTCCATTCCTTGTGTGATCCTGACTGGATCTTTGAAACTTGAATTACTTCTCTCTGTAAAATTAAAACATTTTTCCTTTGATATAAAAGAGTTCTGGGTATTGATTATGACGTTCCTGGGACTTTAAATTTTTCATTTTCTTTAAGGAATTGATCATTGGATTCTTTACTTTGCTCTCTGGTTCTAAGAGATCTAAATAGCTTTCATTTATGATTTCTTGAAATATATATAGTGTTCTGAATTTTTTTTTCCTAATCATGGTTTTCAGGAAGTCTGCTTTTTTTTTATTTTAATGTTCTTTTTAAAAATTTTGAATTTTAAATTATCTCCCTCTAGCCCCTCCCCTAATAATTGAGAAGGCAAGCAGTATATCAATTATACATGTGAGGTCATGCAAAACATTTCCATGTTATCCACATTGCCAAAAAAAGTCAAGAAAAATAAAGTGAAAAGTTTGTTTCAATGTATTCAGAGTTTATCAGTTCTCTTTGGAGGTGGATGACATTTTTCATTATGAGATTTTTGGAATTATCTTGGATCACTGAATTGATTAGAGAAGTTAAGTCTTTGACAGGTGATCACTGTTACAATACTGCTATTACTGTGTACAATGTACTCTTGACTCGGCTCATTTAACTTTGCATCTGTTCACATATATGCCTTCCCAGATTTTTCTGAAATGATCCTTCTCATTTCTTTCATCACAATAGTATTCCATTGCAATCATATACCACAACTTGTTTAGTCATTCAACAATGAATAGGCATCCCCTCTGTTTTCAATTCTTTGCCACCACAAAAAAGAGCTTCGATAAACATTTTTGTATATATGGGTCCTTTTCTTTTTTCTTTGATCTTTTTGGGATAGAGAGCTAGGAGTGGTATTGCTGAGTAGAAGGGTATATGTAGTGTTTTAGTCCTTTGGGCATAATTCTAAATTTTTATCCAGAATGGTTGGAACAGTTCAATAATGCATTAGTGTACCAATTTTTCTACCTCCCCTCCAGCATTTGTCATTTTCTTTTTTTGTCACATTAGCCAATCTGATGAGGTGGTACCTCAGAGTTGTTTTAATTTGCATTTCTCTAATCAATAGTGATGTAGAGCATTTTTTTTTTGCTATGACCATTGGTAACTGATTTCTTCTGAAAACTGCCTCTTTGTATCCTTCATATATCCTCTTGATAATCATTTGTCAGTTGGGAAATGGCTCTTATCTTTATAAATCTGGCTCAGTTCCTTATGTATTTGAGAAATGAGGCCTTTATCAGAGAAACTTGCTTCAAATTCCCCCTCCCCTCCAAGTTTCCTGCTTGCTTTTTTAATTTTGCTGCACTCGTTTTGTTTGTGAAAACCCTTTTTAATTTCATATAATCAAAATTATCCATTTTACTTCCCATGATCCTCTCTATTTCTTGTTTGGTCATAAATTCTTCCCTTATCCATAGATTTGACATGCTCCACTAATTTGTGCTATGTCTTTATGTCTAAATCATGTATCCATTTTGATCTTTTCTTGGCATACTATGCGAGATGTTAGCTTCTGCCAAAGTGCTTTCCAGTTTTCCCAGCAATTTTTGTCAAATAGTGAGTACTTGCCTCCAAAACTTAGATCTTTGGGTTTATCAAATACTAGATTACTACGGTCATTTGTTACTGTCTTGTGTAGCAGCAAGGTGGCACAGTGGATAAAGTGCTGAATTTGTAGTCAGGAAGACCCATCTTCCTGAGTTCAAATCTAGCCTCAAACATTTACTAGGCTTGTGACCCTGGGCAAGTCACTTAACCTTGTTTGCCTCAGTTTTCTCATCTGTAAAATGAGCTGGAGAAGTAAATGGCAAATCACTCCAGTATCTTTGCCAAAAAAGTCCCAAGTGGGGTTATGTTGAGTCAGTTATGATTGAAACAACTCAGCAACCCAACAATCTATTCCATTGATCGACCACTCTATTTCTTAGCCAGTACCAGATTGTTTTCATGATTACCACTTTATAATATAATTTAAAATCTGTCTGCCTTCTTTCATATTTTTTTTATTGATTCCTTTGATGTTCCTGACCTTTTGTTATTCCAGATGAATTTTCTTATTTTTTCTAGCTCTATAAAGTAATTCTTTGATAGTTTGATTGGTATGGCATTAAAATAAGTAAATTAATTGAGGTAGAATTGTCATTTTTATTGTACTGTCTCAGCCTCCTCATCGGTAATTACTGTTTCTCCAGTTGTTTAGATGTCTTTATTTGTATGAAAAGTGTTTTTCTAATTGTGTCCCTATAAATTCCTGGGTTTGTCTTGGTAGGTAGACTCCCAAGTATTTTATACTGTCTTCAGTTATTTTAAATGGAATTTCTCTTTCTAACTCTTTCTGCTGGATTTTGCTGGTAATACATAGAAATGGTGATGATTTATACAGGTTTATTTGATATCCTGCAACTTTGCTAAAGTTGTAAATTGTTTCAACTAGTTTTTTAGTTGATTTTCTAAGGTTCTTTAAGTATACCATTATATCATGAACAAAGAGTAATAAATGTGTTTCCCTTATGGCCTATTCCTTTTCCTTCCATTTCTTTTTTTCATCTAATTGCTATAGCTAGCATTTCTAGTACAATATTGAATAATAGTGATGATAATGGGCATCCTAGCTTCACCCTTAATTTTATTGGGAAGGCTTCTAGTTTATCCCTATTACAAAAAAAATGCTTTTTGTTTTAGAGAGATATTACTTATCATTTTAAGAAAAGTTCCATTTATCCTATGCTATGTAGTGTTTTTTTTAATTAGGAATGAGTATTGTGTTTTATAAAAAAAAAATTTCTGCATCTATTATATTATGCTTTTTGTTGTTTTTGTTATTATCATTTATATTTATAGCTTTCCTTGCACTGAACTAGCCCCACATTCCAGGCATAAATCCCAACTAGTCATAGTACATGATCTTGGTGAGATATTGCTGAAAGCACCCTGCTAGTTTTTTATTTAAAAATTTTCATTGATATTTATCAGGAAAATTGGTCTATAGTTTACTTTCTCTGCTTTTGCTCTCTCTGGCTTAGATATCAAAACCTGTATTTGTTTTATAAAAGGAATTTTTAATAATTTTTAATTTAAAGAAGGACTCCTCCTTTGCCTGTTTTTTCCAAGTAGTTTATATAGCATTGGAATTAATTGTTCTTTAAATGTTTGTTAGAATTCACTTATAAATTCATCTGCTCCTGGGAATTTTTTTTTTTTAGGGAGCTCATTTATGACATTCAATTTCTTTTTCTAAGATAAGATTACTTAAGTATTCTATTTCTTCTTCTGTTAATCTGGGCAATTTTGATTTTTGTAAATATTCTTCCATTTCACTTAGATTGTCAGTTTTATTTGCCCATGATTGGGCAGAATAGCTCCTAGTAATTGCTTTAATTTCATCTTCATTGGTGGTGCATTTACCCTTTTTATTTTTGATACTGGTAATTTTTTTTCTTTTAAAAAAATCAAATTAACCAATTAAAAAAAAATAAAACCAGCCCTTAGTTTTATTTATTGGTTCAATGTTTATTTTACTTTTAATTCTAATAATCTCTCCTTTGATTTTCAGGATTTTTACTTTGGTATTTGGTTGGAGATTTTTAATTTGTTCTTTTTTCTTGTTTTTTTAGTTACATGCCCTAATTCATTGATCTGCTCTTTGGTTTTTGTTGTTTGTTTTTCAGATTGATATAAGCATTTAAATATGTAAGTTTAACCCTAAGTACTGCTTTAGTTGCATCCCACAAATTTTGGTATGTTGTCTCACTGTTGTCATTTTCTTTAATGAAATTATGGATTGTTTCTGTGATTTGTTCTTTGACTCACTCATTCTTTAGTTTTAGATTATTTAGTTTCTAATTAATTTTTTGTCTGTTTCCAAAGCCCTTTATTTAATATAATTTTTATTGTATTATGGTCCAAAAAGTGCACTTAATATTTCTACTTTTCTGCATTTGTTTGTGGGGTATTAATGTACTAATAGATGGTTGGTTTTTGTGAAGGTGCTATGTACAGTTGAGAAAAAAGTATACTTATTTTTATTTCCATTCAGTTTTTTCCAGAGGTCTGTCATATCATATTTAAGTTTTCTAAAAGTCTATTCATCTTTTTAACTTCTTTCTTATTTATTTTATGGTTATACTTACCTAGTTCTAAGAGGGGAAAGTTGAGGTCCTCCACTAGTACAGTTTTACTGTTTCCTCCTGTAACTCATTTAAGTTTTCATTTAAGAATGTAGATGCTATACCGTTTCATGCATATATGTTTAGTATTGAAATATTACTTCATGGTCTATTATATCTTTTAGCAAAATGTTACCTTGCTTATCTCTTTTAATTAGGTCTATTTTTGTTTTACTTTATCTGAGATCATGATTCCTA
This sequence comes from Vombatus ursinus, assembly GCF_900497805.2. NCBI lineage: Eukaryota > Metazoa > Chordata > Mammalia > Diprotodontia > Vombatidae > Vombatus > Vombatus ursinus. The sequence continues at coordinate 22,170,571 of NW_020954587.1, forward strand.
GCCATTTTTACTTCAGCTGAAGTATAATAGATTTTGTTACAGCTCCTTATTTTAACTCTGTGTGTCTTTCTGTTTCAAGTCTGTTTCATGTAAACAACATATTGTTGGATTCTGGTTTCTAATCCATTCTGTTATTTCTTTCTGTTTTATGGGTGAGTTCATTCCATTCACATTCACAGTTATGATTACTAACTGTATTTCTCTCCATCCTATTTTCCTATTTATCTTTTTCTCTTATTTTATCCTCTTCCTCTTCAGATGTCTGTTTTGCTTTTAGCTACTGACTCCCTTAATCTGCTGTTCTTCTTATCACCTACCCTTTCTCTTACCCTCTTCCCCTCCTACTTCCCCGTTGGGTAAGATAGATTTCTATACTCAATTGAGTGTGTGTGTTTATATATGTGTGCATATATGTGTGTGTGTATATATATATATATATATATATATACACACACAAACACACACACGTATACATATATTCTTCTCTTTGAACTAGTTCAGATGAAAGCAAGGTTTGAGCATTGCCCCCCCATTCTTCCTTTTCCTTCCCCTTTCTACCAAAGCATTCCTTTTTCTCCCCCCTTCATTTTTTTTTTAGATATTATTCCATCATATTCAACTCACATTCATATCCTCTTTGTATACTCCTTCTAACTGCCCTGATAATGGGAAAGTTCTTAGGAGTTACAAGTATCATCTTTCCATGTAGGAATGTAAAAAGTTTAACCTTTTTGAATCCCGTATGATTTCTCTTTCTTGTTTACTTTTTTATGTTTCTCTTGAGTCTTGTTTTTGAAAGTTAGTTTTTCTATTCAGCTCTGGTCTTTTCATCAGGAATTCTTGAAAGTCCTCTATTTCATTGAATGTCTATTTTTTCCCCGAATGATGATACTAAGTTTTCCTGGGTAAGTGATTCTTGGTTTTAATCCTAGCTGCTTTGCTCTCTGGAATGTAATATTCCAAGCCTTCCACTACTTCAAGGTGATAGTTGCTAAACCATGTGTGATCCTGACTATGACTTCATGGTGTTTGAGTACTTTCTTTCTGGCAGCTTGAAGTGTTTTTCCCTTGACTCAAGAGCTCTAGAATTTAGCCACACTATTCCCAGGCGTTTTTATTTTGGCATCTGTTTTAGGAGGTGGGTGGATTCTTTCAGTTTCTAGTTTACCTTTAGGTTGTAAAATACCGTGCCAGTTTTTTTTTTTAATTTCTTGAAATTTGATGGCCAGGCTCTTTTTTTTTTTAATCATGGCTTTCAGGTAGTCCAATAATTCTTAAGTTATCTGTCCTTTATCTGATTTCTAGGTGAGTTGTTTTTCCAATGAGATGTTTCACGTTTTCTTCTATTTTTTTCGTTCTCTTAACTTTATTTTCTTGTTTCTTGATGTAGTCATTAGCTTCTACTTGCACAATTTTAATTTCTAAGGAATTGTTTTCTTTAGTGAGCTTCTGTACCTCTTTTTCCATTTAGCCAATTCTACTTTTTAAGGAGTTATTTTCATTAATGAAGTTTTGTACCTCTTTTACTGTTTGGCCAATTCTGGGTTTTGTTTATTTGTTTGTTTGTTTGTTTTAAAGATATTTTCTTTAGATGGTTTCTTTGTTTTGTTTTGTTTTTGAGGGTCTTTTACCAACTATTATTATTATTTTTTTTTTTGGCTAGGCAATGGGGTTAAGTGACTTGCCCAGGGTCACACAGCTAGTAAGTGTTATGTGTCTAAGGCTGGATTTAAACTCAGGTCCTCCTGAATCCAGGGCCAGCACTCTATCCACTGTGCCACCTAGCTGCCCCTATCAACTATTAATTTTGAGGCCCGGGTATAGGGCCTGTGTTTTCTTGAAGCTGCAAGTGCTTCTGTCTGCCCTAGAACTGTGACCAGAACTGCAGCTCCCTTGTGACCACAAGCATTCCTGTCTACCTGGAACTGCAACTCACAACTGGGTATGTGCAGTAGAGTGGCCAAACAGTATCTGGTCCTCAGTCCTGTACCCTATAATCTCTTTCTGACCAGTTGTCCAATTTCCTTCATATCTCCAGGCTGAGAGCACCTGAAACTGCTGCTGCTGTTGCAGCCACCTCTGAGGCCCACAGCTGATGTTTGCCCCCGTGTCAGCTCCAGGCCAGCCCTCACCTCTCCATCCATAATTGATCATTGCACAATGTTACTATTGTAACTAAGTTTTGGGGCTGGTAAAATGTCTCAGCCTGACCTTTTGTTGACTACGCTGTTCCAGAATTCAATTTGAGGAGTTATTTTAAAATTATTTGGTAGAGCTTAGATATAATATATTTGGGAGAGCTTAGATATAATGCTTCCTCTATGCTGCCATCTTGGCCTTCCCAAATCCAGAGATTCTTAAATTATCTCTCCTTGACTTGATTGCTAGGTCAGTTGTTTTTGATAGTTGATATCTTACATTTTCCCCTATTTTTTTCAGTGTTTTGATTTTGTTCTAATATTTCTTGTTTCAAGGAATCTTTTTTTTTTGGTATATTCTATTATTTAAGGAGTCCATTTCTCAGTAAGATTTTCTACTTTATCTCTTAAGCTGTTTTCCTTATAATTCTTTCTTCTACACCTTTAATTTACTCTATCTCTTGTATTCATATATATATTTTTTGAGGAATATCTTTTTCTTTTGAATCTCGGTTTTATTCTTTCAGATGATCACAAGATTTGCAATAATTTTTTATACTGGTTGGTGTTTTCTTTGATTTATCTTATCTTTGATTTAGCTTTAGTATTGAATTAATTGGATCAAGATATATCACTGAACATGTTTTTGGGTGGAGTAGTTGTCCTTGGTCCCTTGGGTTCTGGTGCTAACTTCCACCTTCTGAGGTTTAGAGTGCTGGATCTTTAGGGTCCTTCCAGGACAGAATTCTAAGGATCTGAGATCCTCAGATACCTAGGCTGTTCTGATTTGAGCTTTGGTTCCTGCTGCTCCCTAAGGACCTGCTGTAAGTTTCGAAGTACCTCAGGCTTTCTTAGGGTGTGGGAGGTAGTTTGTGTTTGCTGCCATTGGAGAGAGATTCCTGCAAGCTAAACATGTTGCTGTCATGTCTCTGGTGACCCTGTGCTTGTGCTAGTTTTGTTTTTGGTCCCCATTTTCTACTATCTGTGGGCTGCTGGCTTAACTTTTTGTTCAGGTAAAATGGAAGAAGCCATTTACATTAGTTTCCTGTTAGATGTCTTGATTGTTCATCTAAGCTCCATTTTAAAGGCAAAACCTCTAGTGTTCTTTTAATTTATTGTCTTGTGGCTTTGCTGTCATATTTCTCACCATTTTTGCATTTTATGTTTTCTGTATCACTACTACTCCCTTGTTCACAGTGTCCGCTGTTATATTACACCATTGATTCTATTGTTTCTTTTCAAAATTTTCTTTAAGAGCTCCAGTTGTCTTCCTCATATCCTCCTTTATTTTTTATTTTTAGTTATTTATTTATTTTGTCTTATTTAGTTTCTCCACTACTATTAGTGCTAGTTAAATTTTCACTCCTGGGGGTCTAGTTGTTATTGCAGTATTATCACCTTGGTCTGGAGATTCTTCTTGTTTTTGTTCCTTTTTGTTTATTCACTTCTTCAGTCTCCTGCTGAGTTTTTTTCTGAGGTTTTTCTTGTAAAGAATTCTCCTTTCCTCTCCCTTTTTTTGTTTTATTTTACTTGGCAGATTTCATGTTATGTTGAGGTGATGGGTAGGGGACCAGGTAGGAATTTGGCTTAGATACAACCACTCAGCCATATTGCTGGAAATCTCCATAGGTAACTTCTTGAAGTGAATGTGCAAAAAAACCATATATAGATACAGTTTTATACTGTTTAGTTTTCAATTCTACCATGAGATTCTAATAATAATCCTTTTACTTTAAGTCAGAGAAGGTAGAATTTTGCATTATTATATTTTGTGTCTTATATTTAAGCACCTTCATTAAACTTCTTGCCTACTTACCCCTCTCTCAATCAGTGTTGTCGAACCTTCTACCATAACCACAAATCCAGCTTAGAAAAGGCAAATAGCCCCTGTGCTGTCTGCATAACATTTCTCACTGGAAGATTTATTCAATATGTAATTTGAGTTGTCTAATTTTTAAAAATAAATATTTATTGTAATGACAGACAAAACGAAGCGTAACTGGGACAAGGTATTTGTGTCCTCCAGCCAAGGTGTTAAAATCATACCTCCCCAATTTGGAACTATGCCCAAAGGCAATCAAACTGTGCATACCCTTTGATCGAGCAATACCATGACTAGGTCTGTATCCCAAAGAGATCATAAAAAAAGGAAAAGGACCTACATGTACAAAAATATTTATAGCATCTCTTTTTGTGGTGGCAAAAAATTGGAAATTGTAGGAGTGCCTGTCAATTGGAGAATGGCTGAACAAGTTGTGGTATATGAATGTAATGGAATACTGTTGTTCCGTAAGAAATGATGAGCAGGTGAATTTCAGAAAAACCTGGAAAGACTTACATGAACTGCTGCTGAGTGAAATGAGCAGAACCAGGAGGACACTGTACACAGTAATAGTAACATTGTGTGATGATCAACTATGATAGATTTAGCTCTTCTCAGCAATAGTGATCCAAGACAATTCCAAAAGACTCTTGATGGAAAATACTATCCACATCCAGAGAAAGAACTATGGAGTGTGAATGCAGATCAACATATTATTTTCACTTCATGGTTTTTCCCTTTTGTTCTGTTTCTTCTTTTACAACATGACTAATGTGGAAATATGTTTTACATGATTGCATATGTATTACCTATATCAGATTGTTTGCCATCTTAGGGAGAGGGGTGGAGAGGAAGGGAAGGAGAAAAATTTTAAACTCAAAATCTTATAAAAAATTAATGCTGAAAACTATATATATAATTGGAAAAAGTAAAATACTATTTAGAAAAAACAAAATCATACCTCCCTTGTTTTTACTAACCACTAGGACAATAGTTTCAAATCTTTTTGGATATGAAGACTCTTAAGTAATGTGGAAAAAAAATTTCATAGACCCTTATATTAATTGTAAGAAAATAACAGTGAAGAGTTGTTATGAATTCAGTAATGCTTTCAAATGGATTTGTGTTTTATTAAGTACATTTACAAACATTTGAAAAGTAGTAACTATACACACACAGACACACACACACGTCAGTCCAGCCAGAGAAGGAAAATAAGAGCCAGAGATGGAAGTAGGGCAAAGGGCCAGGATGAGTGCTGCACCAGGACTCAAGAAAAGGGCACTGAAATCCAGTTGGGTCCAGTACTATCCTCCCAAAATTACTTGAAGATGTGAATGACACTAGTGAAAAGTAAATTCCCCAAATTTGGAAGAAACTGAGAAGGCATTGCAGTCTAGTCCTGGGGGTATACTCTCCATCAAAGGGAGAAAAGTGGGTGACAGGGAGGTATAAGGAGAAAAGGCTAAACCCAAAGATTTCAAAAGGCATAAAATTTAACTAAAAACAGCACAAGCACATAAATCAACAGGAAATACTCTGAAATTAGGAAGATAAGATAAAAAAGATTATCAACTACTCTAAACAAACAAAGACAAAGACAACTGAATCAATGACTGAAATACAGAACCTTATGAAATCCCAACACATGATGGAACCACAAGATGTTCCAGAATGGTTCAAAAGACAAATGAAACCAAAAGACAAGAAGTTAGAAGAGAACAAATGTCAGAACTGATAGCCTATGGAGTGGAAATAACAGAATAGAAAAACTTGAATCCACAGTGGGGAATCTCTCCAAAGAAACAAAAGAGAGAACAACAGATTTAGATAAAAATATACAGAGTAAAGGACAATCTGGAAGAAAAGCAAAAGGCAGTAATGTTAAAAGAATACATGACCTCTTTATAAGGAAAAGCCATTGATTTTGAAAACAGGTATGTCAGGAGAAAACAAATCAAAAAACCTTCAACATTGTAATTCAGTATTTAATATAAGAAAACTTCCAACTGAAAGAATCTACAGATTGTCTCCAGAAAACACCACCACCCTATGCCCTAAACAATAAGACAAATAATGATTAAATTTAATAATTCCAATGTCAAACAAAACAAAAAAAAAATCAAGCAGCCAGGAGAAAAACCTTCAAATACAAAAAAGGAAATTTGAATAAAACAAGACCATTTTGTACCCATTTGAAATTCCACAAAGGAATGGAAATATTCCAAAAAAGCAAATGAACTGAAGATATAACAAAATAACATACCATGGAAAACTAAACCTAATCATGAATGGACAAAGAAAAATGTTCAGTAAAATGTCTATTTGAGGCATTCCTGCAAGCAACAAAATAAAACATGAGCAGAGTATTTGATTTGCAAACACCCCAAACAATAGAAACAAAAAGGTAGTAAATGCAACTAGCAAGGAAAGAACAAATTATGAAATATTCCATCTCTAGAAATTATTTTTTAAAAGAAACCTAAAATATAAACTGACTTGAATGGTTAAAAAACCAAGGAAAAACAGAATGGAAAATTAAGTGGGTTTTTTTTTTAAACTTAAAGAAATAGGAGATATGATGATGGCAGAACAAGTCTGACACTATGAATTCAAATCCACAATCTCCTACAGGTGAATCAATGTATTCTGGGGGACAAAATTACAGAATGGGAGGGTACATAAAAAGGTAGAGGGAGATGGAGGACAGAAGGGTCATGTGTGATATACTCTAATCAAGTCCAAAGGTAAACAAGGAAGGGAAGATAACTCCTATAATCTATCAGAGGCTACAAAAGAAAAGACACACAGTAAAGAAGAGAATTGAAATGGGAAACAAAAAGTGAAGGTTTCATACCAATGGAGAGAACCCCACTGAAGGACATACCCATTGCAGAAGACATTTATATTTCTAATAGGAGACTCACATAGGATAAAATTCAGAGACTGGATTCAAAATAAATGACTTGCAATCATGCTAATCAAACAAAGCAAAAATAAAAATTAATATAAATAAAGAAATGATGATATACTTAAGCAACAAAATAATGTCCATATTAAACATATGCTCCAGTTGGCATAGAATCTAAATTCATAAGGGAAAAATTAACTGAATTATAAAAGGATTTAGATAACACAATAATAGTAAGAGACTTTGATGTTCCTCTCTCAGAGCTGAAAATATAATAGGAAGGTTTGTAAAAGGGGAAAATGTAGAATTAAATAAACTGTTGAGGAAATTAGAGCTAAAAGATTTCTGGTTTCTTCTGAATACAACCATTAAAGAATATGCATCTTCTTACTACCATGTGGCACTATTATAAAAATAAATAGATAATGTATTGGTGCACAGAAAAATTGCAAATAAAAATGTAAAAAGGAAGAAACATTAACCACTTCTTTTATAGACCATACTGCAATAAAGTAATAATCAAATCAGGAAACACCAAAAAAAGACACAGACCTAAATAATGAGTGGGTCAAAGAACAAATCATAAATACAATTATAATTAAGTGAAAGAAAATAACAATGAAGAGATAAGATGTCAAAATTTCTGAGATGTAGGTAAAGCAGGACTCGGGGGAAATTTTTATTAATAACATACCTTAAAAATAGAAAAAGATAAGTTTAATTATTTGAATACACATTTAAAAAAATTTCAAGTCAATAAATAAACAACAAAAGCACAAAAGAAGAAATCTTTAAAATTAGCAGACAAATAGTTTTTCTGGCTAAGTATTAGCCAAAACTAAGAGCTGGTTATTTGAAAGATGAACAAAACTGATACATCTATAACCCAATGAAAAAGAAAGAGAATAGAAAAATCAAAAAAATTTTTAAAAATGATTAATATGTAATGGCAACAAAACTAGAAGAAATGAAAATTATCAGAACCTACTTTACATAGTTATATGCCAACAAAACCAACAATTCAAAAGAAATACATTACCTTTAGAAATATAAAATACCCTAACAGAAAACTAAATAGAGCTCTTAAATGACCCAATCTCAAAAACAGAAATTGAAGTAGCCATAAAGGAATTTTGAAAGAAAAAATCTTCTGATCCTGATGGATTTAGAAGCAAATTATATCAAACTTTTAAAGATAAATGTATGCTTATACTACAAGAATTCTCAAAATTTGAAATACTTTACCAAATTCCTTTTATGAGAGAAATATAATAATGATACTTAAGCAGGGAAAAATAAAGCAAAGAGAATTTTCAGCCATTATGATTAATGAATATCCATTAAAAAATTTTAAATAAAGCTGTGGTTCAAAAAAAGGATGGCATTTTTTCCAAGGAGTCATTCACTACTACCAATTTGGATTTATGCCAAGGATACAAGGATAGTCCAATATTAGGAAAACAATCAATATAACTAATAATGTCAAAATAAACAAACAGCAAAATCCAAACCCCTATTTCAATAGTGGCAGAAAAAGATTTTGACAAACTACACTTATTTATGTTAAAAACAAAGTATAGACCCAGAGGGACCTTTAAAAAATTATTATAAAAAATTATTGAAAGACAAAAGCAAGCAGTATGTGTAATGAGAAAACATGAGAAGCTTTCCCAATAAATATAGGAGTAAGTAGGGATTCATCATGTCCCCTTTATCATTTAATATTGCTCTACAAGTATTAACAATAGTAACAAGACAAGAGAAAGAAATCAAATTAATCAAAATAAAGAGGAGACAAAACTATGCCATGCTGATGACATAATGGTTTACTTTGAAAAATCATAAGGAATCAGTGAATAAATTAACTCAGCAAAGTTTCAGGTCACAAATGAACCCATAACAAGCAACAGCATATCTGTATAACAATAACAAAATTTAGGAGTCAATAATAGAAAGGGAAATCCCACTAAAAATGTAACTGGAGGACTGTCCAATGACATCAGGATTAATGATTAGGTATTGCATTCTTGGTAGATGCAATCCCTATGTGAACTTTGGACATTGGCATATATTCTGTAACTGTACCATTCTGGACTATTAATTTATGTGGTAAAGAGGAGTCTTTTTCATTGGCTATAAAACTGGAACTGAGGGGCATTCAAAAATCATCAGCCAGACAGGCTGACTCTCTTGTCTCTCTGTCTCTTTCCTACCTGGCTGGAATTTGTGAAGGAAGACAAATTGTTATAGTCTTCCAAGTGGTGGAAGGACTGTGGACTCACTCTCATTTGGGGCCAGCATGAAGCTGAAAGAACATGGCATTGCTATTGCTTCTGTTACTTTTGGGAAGGCAGATAGGTAGTTCATTGGATAGAACATTGGATTTGGAGTGAAGAAGACTCAGGTTTGAATCCTAACTGATTCTGGGCAAGTCACTTAATCTCTCAGCCTCTATTTTCTCATCTGCAAAATGGGAATAATAATAGCATCTATCACACAGATTGTTGTGAGGATCAAATGAGATGATATTTGTAAAATGCCTTGGAAACTTTAAGGAGATATCTAAATGTTAGCTATAATGAAGATAAGGTTAATGATGTCCATTTTTTCCTGTTTTTAGGTGAATGAGATTGAAAATGACTATGATTTTGTGAGATTCCTAAGGTCAGGAGAACCAGCCACCAAAAGTCCAAGAGCTGGACTTCATGTTGGGAGCTGCTAGAATCCAGACAGTGTGGAACCAAGCACTGAATGACCTATCTGGGCTCATCCAGCAGTAACAAAACATCCCTCAGCTATGCTACATCTGGAAGTAAACTATGTATGAATAGCATCAAGTCCACTCCATTCAAGGACCAAGGTGATATAGGAGACAATGTGCCTCCAGAATTTTTGGGAAATGTTTGTAATTTCTATTTTTGCTATATATTTGCAATCCCATTGTAAAAGCTAATTGATGTTAATTGGTTAAACTACAGTGGCTTCCTATAGTCTCCAGGATCAAATACAAATCCTATTTGGTGTTCAAAGCCCTTGATAACCTAGCCTCCTCTTACCTTTCCAATCTTCTTACATCTACCACAAACTCTTTGATCTTCTGTTTCCTGAACAAGATGCTCCACCTCTTGGCTCCAGGCATTTTCTCTAGCTCTCCTCCATGCCTGGAATATTCTCCCTTTTCATATCTGCCTACTGGCTTCCTGTAAGTCCCAACTAAAATCCCATCTAATACAGGAAGTCTTTCCCAACCCTTCTTAATTCTAGTGGCTTCCCTCTCCTAGTTATTTCCTATTTATCCTGTATATAGTTTATTTGTACATATTTGTTTGTTATCTCTCCCATTAGAGCATGAGCTCCTTGAGGGCAGTGACTGTCTTTTGCCTCTTTTGGTATACTCAGCACTTAGCACCATGCCTGATTTGACTAGCAGCTAACAATACAAGGAACATACCAGAATAGGGACCTTGCCTTATCCTACTCCTCAGGGTTATCTCTAGAACCCTAAAAATTCCTAAAAGGAATTCCTAAAAGGAACATGTAGTCAGACTTGCTCTGGGAGAGTAAGTCCAGAGTCTTACTACAAAAATAAGTACAAAATACTTAAAATCTTTGGAAGTCAGTCTAAAAAAGTACACCTAATACCTACACAGATTTAATTTTTAAGTGTTCTTTAAAGAAATAAAAAAGAAATTAAATAGCTAGAGGACTATCCAGTGGTCATGGTTAGGGTATAGCAACAGAAGAAAAATTACAATACTAACAAAGCTAATTTCCAGATTGAGTGTTCCACCAATCAAATTATGAAAAGGGTCCTTTCTGGAGCTAGAAAAATTAACAAAATTCATTTGGAGGAAGAAAAGGCCTATTAAGTATAAAGAGAAATAATGGAAAAGGTAAAAATGAAGAAAGAATAGAACTTACAGAGCTTAAACTATTTTATCAAGCAGTAATCATCAAAAAACATTTGCTAATAGTTTAAAAATAGAAAATAGATAGATAGAAATGTCTGGACAAAGAAGAATAAGAAACCATTGAACTCAATAATCCAGGGTTCAAGAAACCTGAAAACATACATTACTTAGGAAACAATTCCTTATACGATAAGAACTGCTGGGAACATTACCAAGCAATTTGGCAGAAATTAAAGTTTAGACCAGCATCTAATGTCCTATTTCACAACAAATTCAAAGTAGTTGTGTGATCTGAATATTAATGATAATACCATAACAATTTTGGGAAGAGAAACATATATACTTTTCATAACTATGGGGATGAATTCTTAACCAAATACGGGATAAAGCTAATTACAAAAGATGAAATATGTTACTCTAATTACATAAAATTGCAAATCTTTTACATGGAAAAAATTAATGCATCTAGGATAAAAAGGAAAATTATTAATAGGGAAAAAATATTTGTTTCAAATATAATAGGAATTATGTGTCCAAAACTCATTCCTCAATAGAGAAATTAGTCAAAGAATATGAAGAAACAGTTCTCTAAAGAAGAATTGCGAACTATTAACAACCACTTGAAAGAATGTCTCAAATCACTAATAGTTAAGAGACATGCACACCAAAATAACTCTTAGGTTTTATCTCATACCCAGCAAAATAGCAAAGATGATAAAAGACAGGAATGGTCAATGTGGTTGGGGAAAGACAGGGAATGCAATGTTGGTGCAACTGTGAAGTAATACAACCATTGTAGAAAACAATTTGGAATTATGCAACTAAAATGTCTATGTCCTTTAACCTAGAAATTCTACTGCAAGGCATCTACCAACAGGAGGCCATCACCAAAAAATAAAGATTCCATATCTAATAAAATGCCTTAGCAGCATTTTTGTAATCACAAAGAATTGGAAACAAAGCAGATGCCCATTGATTGAGGAATGGCTAAATACATGTTATGGAATATTGTTGTATTATAGACTATTATGGAATGACAAAAATGATGACTACAAGAAACATGGAAAGAAATGAATTGATGTAAAGTGAATTAAGCAGAGCCTGGAAAACAATATAAGCACTGATTATAACAATGGAAAGATCAATAATCACAACGTAATTAAAACTGAATGTTGTGAAATTATTGAAAACAAGGTTGGCCACAAAGAAGAGGTAGGAGGGGATACTGTCCCCCGCTCTTTTACAGAAATGTGGTTCCACAAGTGTGGAACTATTTTTAATGCAGTGATTGGTTTTGATGAATTTTTTTCATCTTTCTCTTAGAAAAATTGTTATAAAAGATGGCTCTATGTGGGAGGAGAGATATAATGGGGAAATGTAGGTAATGTAAAAACAAAATATATCAATAAGAATCTGTTTTAAAAACACATATATGTGTGCCGTTTATTCAGCCAACAGAAAATGTTTGCTTATTAATTATATCAAATCATTTAAATGAGATAGATTCCTTGTAATAACTCTGCTACTCCTGTGGGCTTCTAACCCACAGGTCGGGAAACATCACTGTAGAAACTATTTTCCTTCACTATAACACTTCTCAAAATAAATGTGTCATGAAGAGTATAATTTTTTTGGTATTAAGTACATATGCATTTTAAAACAGTAATAATAAAACTATTGCTTATAACATATTTTGCTCTAGATAGCTGCCTTTCTTGCCTAGTTCCAAGTTTCTAGCTATGAATGTATCAAAAGGAAGAGAAAGAAGGAGTTATTGTCATTTTCATTGTTGTTGTTATAGCTGACACTTATATAGCACTTTTAGGTTTTCATTTGATCTTTACAACAACCCTACAAGATAAATAATGCGGATGTTATTATCCCCAAATTGAGAGATATGAAGATTGAAGGTCAAAAAGACTTGCCCATAGACAGCAAGAAGTGGTAGAATTGGGATTTGAAACTAGGTATATCCTAACAATTGTCTTTCCTGCTTCAAGCCGTGTGAAGGGTATCATACACAACATGCAGTCTTCCTTTCCTGAAGGTTATTTTCTGTTATGCCAAAGAGAAACAAAAACAAAGTGTATGGAATTTATGCAAATGTACTTCTATATGAATTCCCTCATATGGGTGAACAAGGTTTGTCTTGGGATAGAAAAACAGGATTTTGGCAGTTATATGTTCAAATAGGCTCTTTCTTTCAGAGTGTGTTCTGAACCCCCCATACTGGGTGCCTACAAAGCAAATATATTAGGCTGATGTTTTCTTGTGCTGTAGGACAATTTGGTTTTCAATGTAAGCTATTGAAATGTTTCTTTCCGAAACAGTGGTAGTGGTAAGAAGATACCTAAGTTGCCAAATAAGACAGAAATATTAGGAAGAAATATAGAAATGCATACATACAAGGACACTGTGATACTGGTAACTAACAAAGAAGACAAGAACCCCAAACAACAACAACAACAAAAAACAGAATTCAGTATGTTAAGTGCTTAAGATTATTCTTTTAAAATGTTGTGTTTCAAATACTATAAAGATCATGATAAAATTTTAACCAAAATTATCTTTCTGTTTTCATCATGTAGCTTTTGTTAAATGTAAGACAAAGCACAGTTTTTTAAAATCATTTTTAATAATTTGTTTTAACAAACAGTGGTTTGGGTATATCTCAAAGTAAGAAGTCTTCTAAATTACAAAGGACTTTGTGTGCTTGAAATCCTAAGGGTAGAAAAAAAGCAAGTTTAATTATATTATATCATTTAATTTAGCATATATAGTTACTAGCTATGCAAATAACTTGTTTACAAATCTATATCCTTTTTTTTTTTTAGTAAAAAGGCCAAAAAAAGAAACTAGGTGGGGCAGTGGATTGAGTGTTGGAAGTTGAGTCAGGAAGATACAAATTCAAATCCAGTCTCTAGACACTTAACAGCTGTGGGATTTTAGGACAAGTCATTAACCTCTACCTGACTCAGTTTCCTCATCTGTAAAATGGGGATGAGGATAACACCTAACTCCCAGATTTGTTGAGAGGATAAGTGAAATAACCTTTGTGAAGCACTTCACAAACCTTAAAGTGATATGTAAATGCTAGCTATTATCATAAAATAAATATCATATTATATATTATAAAATAATATCATTAAACTTAAATGTATTTTAATGTTGCATTTTTCAGATTTTAATTAAAGGGAAAAAAGAATTCACAAGTCAAGAAATTTAAAACTGTTGAGTGGAATAGATTCGCAAATAGTAGCATGGGAGCAGTCTACTTTAGCAATCCTCCGTATCTGTTTCCTTTCTTTTGTCTTATCAGTTGAAAAGTCTGTATAAACTAATTATTAATCTGTCCTCAAATATGTGAGTTGAAAGGTATCATAGTGGCCATATAACACAACCCGAAAAAATCCTACACAACAGTGCAAATTGTGTCTTTTTGATCATCCTAGAATAAGTTTATTCCCTCTTCAACATGATAATCCTCCACACATTTGAAAGTAGTTATTATGTTTCCCCTGATAACTACATCATTCTGGTCACCCTCCTTGGTTTGCATTCCTTAAGAATGGTCTTTTAAAATGTTACACCCAAAATGAATGACAAACAATCTAAACATCTCAGATCAGTGGAACTATTACCTCCTTATTTTAGAGACTATACTTATCTTTTAAAAAACAATCTGGTACTATTTCCATACCCTGAGATCTCACTAACTTTTCTGTCATACTGAACTTGCAGTCAACTAAAATTCCTAAATTTTTTCCCATGTGGGTTTCTGTCTAGTTTCTCCATTCTGCACTTGTCCTATTGAATTTCTTAAATAAGATAAAGGAATTTATATTTATTTCTAATAAATTTCATTGTTAAATTCATCATGTAATTCCAATTTATGGCAAAGAGTCTGGCTCATTCCAGTTCTCCCAAGATGGAGAATCACGATGGTATGCTTGGGAAAAATCACTGTCTCTGGAGCCAGAGGCTCTTGGTTCAACTTCCTTCTCAGCTACTTACTGTCTATATGACCTTAGGAAAGTCATTTTACTTGCTTTATACTTAACTTATTCTTTACTTATACTTTAACTTACTCTTTAGTTTCCTCACCTATAAAATGAGGAGACTGAACCAAAAGGATTCTTAGGTGCCTTCCATCTTTACAGTTATGATATTAGTATCCTCTGAAGATACTGCTCTTAACATATCACAGTCCTGGAGAGAAGTCCCTTTGAGCTATGTCTCTGTCTCAGCCTGCCTCTTCAGGATCACTGTATCAACTTGGAATTGACTTGGAATTCCTAGTAAGTTCCACACCAGAGCCCTCCTTCTGAAGGAAAACAAAGAAAAAGAAAAAAAGAAAACACTCCAGCAACCTCACACTCCCTGCTCTTTCCAAGTACCACATTTGCTTCTCCTTGGAACTTTGTGCTCTGAGAAGCACATTTCTGAACTTGCAATAGCCATTATTGAGCTGCTATGCTACAGATTGAGAAAGCTTTATTAAAGGAACTTTACTTTGCTAGGTCAGGAAATGGCAGAATAATATAATTTTATTCTTCAAGACCTTATTCTCTTTGTACTTTCTCTTATATTGATTTTATCTGCTTCCATGAGTTCAAATATCATCTACATGCTAATGAAGCCCAAATTTATAAATCTAGCCCTAATCTTTCTCTTAAACTACAGTCCTACATTAGCAATTGCCTGCTAGACATCTCTACCTGGCCCACAGGCATTTCAAACTTCACATGTTCAAAATAGAGTCCATCAGACTTCCTCCAAAACCTATCACTCCCCAAACCTCCCTGTTTCTGTTGAAGGCATCACAATTCTGCCAGTCACCCAGGTCCCCAGTATAGTAATGATTCTCAATTCCCATTCACTTACCCCTATATCCAATCAGTTGCCAAATCTTATCAATTCAATTCCCATAATGTCTCTTGCATCCTTTCTCCACTCACACAACCTCTATTCTAGTTGAAACCCTTATCACCTCTCTCCTTGTCTATTGCTATAGTCTCTTATTTAGTCTCCCTACTTCTAATTTCTTCCTTCTTCAATCAATCCTTCATACTTCTTTCAAACTGATAGAATGATCTGGATAAAATGATCTGACCATATCATTCCTCTGCTGAAAAATCTTCAGTGGCTCCTTATTACTTCTCAGAAAAAATACAAATTCATCAGGTTGGCATTTAATTTGTCCTGGCTAGAGTAATACACATTGTTCCAGTTAAACTATTCATTCTATCTCTCTTAAAATTCCTTTGTATATACTTCATATACCTTGAGGCAGCTAGGTGGTGCAGTGGATAGACAGTAAGACCTGGAGATAGGAAGAACTGAGTTCAAGTGTTGCCTCAGATACTTATTAGCTATGTGACCCTGGGCAAGTCATTTAATTTCTTTTTGGCTCAGTTTTCTCAACTGTAAAGTAGGGATAATAACAATACCCACCTCAAAGGGTTATTGTGAGGATCAAATGAGATAATATTTACACAGTGTTTGCTACATAATATGTGCTATGTAAATGTTTATTCCCTTCCTTTTCCATTATATTTACCTATCTGTGTATTTGTTTTATCCTAAGGACTATTTCATTTTTGTCATTGTTTCTCCAGTACTTTACACATTGTAGGCAATTAATATGTATTGCCTGTTAATTGAATAATCATGAAAAAAAATACTTGGTTACATTTGAGACTATATTGACTAAGTTATGTCTATTAGAGAAAGACAGTGCTGTGAATACAAGGTCACCTTGGAATTAAAAAGCATTTATTAAACATATCTATGTACCAAGCACTGTGGTAAGTGCTGGGGATACAGTTATAAAACCACAAATGGGCTCTACCCTCAAAGAGGTCAGATTCTAATAGGGGAAGACATTATATGTAAATGAGTAGTGACCAAGGATTGCTGTTTTGGCCTAGAAAATTATGGAGATAATGAGTGGGGCTACATGGAAACAACACTTCTGGAAGCAATGTCATAGCTGATCTGATCATGGTTGTTCCAAAAGAGAGTTCAAGAGATGAAAGGGTTAAAACTATCAGGGTGTGGTCTCAGGCCAGGTTGGTGATACTGTTGAAAAGATGCACCAGGGGATGCATGAAATAGTGAATGAAAATGAATTGAAGCATAGCTGGGGTCTGCCTGAAATAGTGGACCAGGTGAAGAATACAAAAAGAATGTTTTCTTAATGAAAAATTTTTACCCTGAGATGTGTTTCATTAAGATCCAAATGGGTCCTGCTAAATTCATTATTGTTATGACATTGGAAATTAGTAATGAAAATTAGATGTAAATTCTATAAGGTGTAAAAATTCCATTGGATTTTAAAATTCAAGATGTTAAGCTGCTGTAACAACAGATGGAAATTTACTATAAGGCCTGGCTCATTGAGTTGTAGAGAGGGGAAAAGAGATGTATTCAGAACAAAAGCCAAAGATATTAACAAAAAATTTTAAAGCCCAATGAATAGAAGAGCACATTATCCAGTATAAAAGTTTTAGTCTTTGGATTATGTATGTAGATTCTAAGGGTAGTTGTAAAAAGATGATTGATAAAACAATTAAATACTACTGGGAAATTTACAGAAACTAATTCTGAAGGATAAGAAGCTAGAATTTCTAGAAAACAGCTACATTTCTCATTAAAAGATTTGAAGGTACCAGAGAATTTTTTGCCTATGTACTTATAGAAATAAAATAGAAAGTACCAAAACATAACAGTATGCTATAAAAGGAAGAAATATATTCCTTGAATCATTGCAGTATTTGAAAATGTGCTCAAAAACATTCAATCAAATGTCCGTATTGAGTATGCCAAACTGCTGATTTCAACTTTTCTCATAAATACAACTTTCAATGAATTTGTATCTTTGCAAACGATTTGACTAACCAAAGGAGAGTCCTTAAGGAATTGTATAGTATGTAAGGAAATTTAAGTGTTCATTTGGTGGAAGCTAATGACGTCATGTAGGTCAATGCCTGCTAAAAGCCAGGGTAACTCAACCACTACTTTATTTTTACACTAGTTTGCTGCGTGAACTTAGGAAAACCAATCAATGAATTATCAGTTAATATGTATTAAGTGATTACTGGGTGCCAAAAAGTGTGTTAAGTAGTTATAGATATAAAAACAAACAAACAAAAAAAAAACAAAACCTCGTTTTCTCAAGAAGGTTGCCTTCTATTGAGGGAAACAGCATATACATACATTAGTATGAACAAAATGGATACAAAATAAATACAGAACAGGTGGTAGCAGTTGGGGAGATCAATCAGTCAGTCAGTCAACTAGCATTTATTAGCCTCTATTATGTGCCAGGCACTGTGCTAAGCTCTGGGGATACAAAGAAAGGCAAAAAACAGTGCCTGCTCTCAAGGAACTCATAGTCTAATAAGGCAGATATCATTATTACTAAACTTTGCAAGACTGGTGATCTATTTTAAAAGAGCTACATGGATAATAGCTTCATAAATTTTTATGGCATCATTGTCTGGTGGTTAAGTGGAATAGAATACTTGTGGGTAGTCCATTAGAATGTAAGTTTCTTGAAAGACTACTCTTTCTGGCCTTCAATGAAGGCTTATAAGTATTAGATTTACTTCAGTGAAGGTCAGGAAGATGCAGTGATAAAAACCAAGGACAGTTATTATACTAACTTTAACCTTTGGAGATATCAGACAGAAATAATGTAGAGGATACTATCTTAGGCTATCTTAGCACTTTTCCAAATTTTCCTATATATGTATACTGCATGGCATGTTGCAGAGGCAGATGTTGGCTTGATAACTTGGAAAAAGGCATAGATGACATATTTATCAAATCTGCTGAAGACAAAAAGCTGGAGGAATAATAGTTGACACACTAGACAACAGGACTCAGAAAGATGTTGACAGGAAACAACACTGGATTCAAATATGTATGAAGGATACGTGATTTCATCAATGTAGGATACTGTTGGTGACAGGACATCTTCCACCAACAGTTGTTTAAGGTACATAGAGTTAAGGGGATTGCCCAAGGTCACAGTGAATGTCACCAGCTGAATATAAAGCCAGGTCTCCTGATTCCTGATTCCACACTTGGCAGTTATTCGCTAGGTCACATTTCCTCTATAAGTGAATCTAATAAGTTGAAATTTAATGAATATAAATGTAAAACCTTATGCATGGATTCAAAAACGCAGCTTCAGCAAGATAGGGAAAGAATGACTAGATAGCCATTTTTCTTTAAAAAAAAAAGATTTAGTGGTTTCAGCAGACTGCAAATTCAATATGAATTAACAGTGAGATTAAACACCTTTCTAATCTTTAGTCTCTTACTCATTACTCCTTCAATGCTGCCTAGCTGCCTATAAACATGCCCAGATTCCCCCATAATTAAAAAAACAAACTTTCAACTGTCTGTGATATCTTTTCTAGCCACCATATTAAATCTCTCTTCACTACCAAAGTCCTAGAAAGGGCTTTCAATTCTCTTTGACTCCTCTTACTCAAATCCCATTCACTTCTCAGCCCCTTACAATGGGGCTTCCAACCCCATTTACCTGAAACTGCTCTCTCCAAAGTTACCAATGATCTCAACGTCAACTGCTAAACCCAATGGCCTTTTCTCAGTCTTTATGCTGCTTGATGTCTCTAAAGCATTTGATACTGTTTATCCCCTCCTTCTGGATACTTTCTGCTTTCTTGATTTTCATGACATTATTATCTTCATGGTTGTCTTCCAAATGACTATTTCTTCTATGTCTAGTTTGCTGGATTTACCCTCTATGTTCTGCCTCCTACTTGTGGGAGTACCCCAAGGTTCTATTCTGGGCCTTATTTATTTCTCTTATCTTACCAATATTCTCTCTTACCGATCTCATTGTATCCCATAGGTTCAATGATCATCTCTATGAAGCTTCCTTTCACATTTACATTTCCAGCCCTTATTTCTCACCTGACCTGCATTCTTACATTGACTTGCAACATATCACTATCTAGATGTCCCATAGACATCTCAAATCAAACATTCCCAAAACAGAACTTATCTCTTCCCCTTTCTAAAATCCACCAGTGATCTTAATTTCCTTGTTTCTTCCTAGGTCATGAAAATCTTGGCAATCACCCAGTTTTACAACCTAAGAATCACCCTCAACTTTTAACCTCCCTACTCCTCTTTCCACAATCTACTTAGTTGCCAAGTCCTATTGATTTTCATTCTAAATCTCTTAAGTCTGTCCCCTTTTTCCTACTCACAGCAACCACCTACTTTAGGCACTATTCACAGATCTTTTCTGAACTATAGCAATAGCCACTTTTTCTTTATGGTAACTCTTAGGGTATGAGGGTACATAGCTATAATTTTTATTCTTTTTCTTCTTCCCTTAATTCTTTCTATACAAGGAGGATTTTCCAGTAAATGTACTGAAAACATTCAAATGGTGAAGAGCACTGTGCTAGGTGCTAAGAATACAAAGACAAAAATGAAATAGTCCTCATCCTCGAGGGCCTCAAACTCAGCATGTCAAAAACTGCATTCATTATATCTTCCTCTAAACCTTTTTTCCCCATGTTGAGAGCATCACCATTCTCCCAGTCTCCCAGGCTCTCAACTTAGGTGTCATCCTTGACTCCTCATTATCACCTGTCTCCCATATCCAATCTATTGGTAAGGCCTGTTGATTTAACCTTTACAATATATCATGAATAGAACTCCCCCTATTCTCTGATACAGCTACCATTTGATACAAACTATCATCATGCTTGGATTACTGAAATAACCTGCTGATGGGTCTGTTTGCCTCAAGTCTCTTCCCGCTCCAATCCGTCCTCCACTCAGCCTCCAAAGTGATTTTCCTAAAGTGCAGGTCCAATCATGTCACCCCCACATTCAATAAACTCCAGCGACTTACTATCCCTTCCAGAACCAAGTACAAAATACTCCAGCGTTCAAAGTGCTTCATAATTTGGACCCCTTCCCCCTACCTTTATAGTCTTCTTAATCCTTCATCCCTGCCATGTATTCCTTGGTCCTTGCTCTTCCATGAACAAAGCATGTCATCTCAGTTCCTGGCATTTTCTCTGGCTATCCCCCATACCTGGATGGTCTCCTTTCTTTTATTCCCCCTCTGGCTTCTCTGGCTTTCTTTGAGTCTCAATTAAAATCCCATCTTTTACAGAAGTTTTTCTCAGTTCCTCCTAATTCTAATGTCTTCCCTCTCTTAATAATTTCCTATTTATCCTGCTATATATAGCTGGTTTGTATATATTTGTTTGCTTATTGTATCCCCTGTTATATTATAAGCTACCTGAGGGCAGGGATTGTTTTGCCCCTTTTTGTATCTCCAGCACTTAGCAGTGTCTGGCACATGGTTGGTGCTTAATAAATGTTTATTGATTGTCTGCTTGGCAGAATTATAAGCAATGGGCAGAAGCTATAAAAGAGGTAAATTTAGGCTTAA
Organism: Vombatus ursinus; assembly: GCF_900497805.2. Classification (NCBI taxonomy): domain Eukaryota; kingdom Metazoa; phylum Chordata; class Mammalia; order Diprotodontia; family Vombatidae; genus Vombatus; species Vombatus ursinus. Next base: position 22,191,806 of record NW_020954587.1, read on the forward strand.
TGTACAGGAAAAACTCCTTAACGCTCATACAAAAGTGGAATGTACTGCTTCTGGGGAGATGTTGGGTTTCCCCCAACTGTAGGTGAGGCTGAATGATCAATTGTCAGTTGGTGATACCACATGTATACAGATAGATAACAGGATATATACAAAAAGGTTAAAAAAAAATTCAGGTAGATGAAAAAACTAACAATTGGGGGAATCAGAAGACGAGTTTTGAATGGATGTATGGTTTCCAAGAAGCAGAGGTGAGGAAGAAGAGCATTCTGGCTATTGAAGGAACCCCTGTACTGAGGCACTGAGGTGGAATTGGTCCTTTCAGTGCAGGAATGAAAAACAGGCTTATTTTGCTGGGACACACCATCTATGTATGCAACTAACCTGGGAATAGATACACTGGGGCCAGCTTGTAAATGCTATAACTGCCAAGGTAACAATTTTTTAAATTATCTTAGAGGTAATAAGGAGCCATTAAAGTTTCTGAAGGGTTGAGTGACCACTTGTTAGGTATATTGTCAAGAGAATTTCTATTAGGTATGGGTTGGATGGCTTTTCTATTCCCTTCAGACTCTAAGGTTCTGTGACAAGAAAAGAACCCAGCAAAACAATACTCCTGAACTATTAGAACCATCCAAAAGTAGAATAAATTGTGTGGTAAGGCATTCACCATCACTGGAAGTCATGACATGGAAGCTAGAAGCAATGTTATAGAGGGTACATGTTGGATTAGGTGGTCTTTGAAGTCACTTCTGATTCTGTGACTTTATAATTCTATAAAACTAATCACTTGGCAACTAGAATCCATTTTCTCTCAGTTCTTTTTGGAATTGGAGAACAATAATTCAGCATACTCCACATAGCACAGAGAATTAATTCACTCTTTTGTCTTCTCTTTCTTATACTGGTAAGCACATGCAGAAATTACATCAAATGGTTTGGTCAATTTTCTGTGCTCTGCAAAACTATGTAATTGAGATATTATCAAAGATTATTTTATATTTAGAAAAAATAAGACTTTATCTTAGAAAAAAAGGGAAATGGGCAATTGGTATTTGGTAGAGTTAATGGGAGAAAAATAATTATTTAATTCTTTTATAGCCCTCCCCATCTCCTTAAAATATTTCTATCTAAAAACATATTTGAAAAAGTACTTACACATTCACTCATTTTAGCAGCTTTAGAGTCTGAATTGTTCTTCCTATTTAGGGAAACATGGAAGGCACATTATTAATTAGATTACAACTTCTTGATTCTGAAGTTTTAAACTAGCATACTGAAGCACATATCATTTCTTGGTTAACAGGGGTTAATTGTTATGCCCAAGTTATTTCGATTAAACAGAAAAAAAAACCAGTCGATTTTAATTTAATGGCATTTCTTTAGACGGTGGCATGCAATGAAACATCAGTATGCGTGCAATTTTATATGCAAACACTGAACACCTAAGCCAGTATTATTCATACCCAAGTGCTTGATATTATGAAACAATGGAGACTTTTAAAAAGTGTGTGTATACATTAATTTAATTCTTCACCATTTCACAAAAATGAAATTTATGTAAAAATGCTTATTTCTGGATCCAGAGGCCAAATTTCATGTCAAGATAGTTGGAATATATGTCATTTAAAACTTAAATACAATATAGTAATTAGGATAAAAACACTCTGCATTGAAGATTTTAAAAAATAAAGTTATTAAAATACACATATATTCCAATAGAACATCAATTCCTTGCAGATGGTATAGCTTTTTGTTTTGTCTTTACATCCCAAGTCCATGTCAGTATCTTATAAATGGTAGATATTTACTAAATGCTTGTTGAATGATTTAATGTCAAACAACAAGCTGTCTGTTGGCTGTGTCTATAGGTCTCACTGACTGACCACATAAAGTTATGAGGAGGTAGAACTTAGGCATGATTGCACCAACATTGTAAACATTAAGCATCTAAGTTAGAAACTGTTAGTCTAATTTTTATGCTAACTCCCAAGGGAAGTAACCTTTTATAAATAACATTTCATACTTTTGTACCTAATACTCAGAAAATGATTTGCTAGGAAAAAGAAAGCCCCAAACTTAAAAGACTCATACTTACTGAAAGGAGTTTTCTTCTACAAAAGAATAAGTGTACATCATTAATGCAATTAAAAATACAGAACGATACAGATTACTAGGAAACAAAATGTGACTTCTTGTAAACTCTCCTTTGAAATACAGTGTACTTTCTTATCTTCTTCAACTCCTGGCATTTTATTTTCAAAATGGAATATTAAGAAAATGGATATCCTTGAAGAAACTCCTTAACAGTTGGAAAATGAGCTCTTGCTCACTGAAAATAATGAATGATTTCATAAGTATGTCAATTTTCCAATGAACTTAGTTAATTACTGATCCTGGTAGGCTTTATATGAATCACTGTCCCATCTTTCTTATTTCCCTTAGAAATTTCAAGACTGTTGTCTTTTGACTCAGGGCTAAAGACTACAGAAGACAAATGTACTGTAGAAACACCAATTTTTTTGACATATACTTTCACTGATATCCAGCAGGTGGAGTCAGATCACTTTCATTAATCTATATTGGTACATTTCTGAACACTTTATAAAATCATTTTAATTATGGTATATGTCCTTAATAACATTCAACTGGAATAATATTCCTTTGCACATTTCAGTATGTTATAATCTTGATCAGAGTTCATTTAAATTTAGGTGTATTTTCTGTTTAAAACATTTTTAAAGCCTCATTTCCCAGAAAGCAAAAGTTCATTGTACAATAGCAATTACCCTGCAAACCTCCAAACCTCTATTTAGAAAGAAAGAAATTCAGCAGTGTATCTTACAAATATCAATTCCAAAGGACTTTCTTCACTCTGCAAAAATAATTTTCCTCATAGACAATCTTAAAGGATGGTGCATAAGTAGGAGGTAATTGTGGTACTTGTATGTTGTACCAGGTTTCTAGATGCATTTAGTCTAACTTTCAAACGATCTTCCAGAGTAAGTAAGCTCACATAGGTAAGCAAATTTTGTATTTTATGCACTCCAATCCCCTGAAAATTATTTGCTCATACTATGCTACCTAATAGGTATTTGGAGCCACATGGCTCCAAAGTTAAAGAAAAATGGTCACAGTTTCAGGGCTACTTTAGTATAACAAAGCAACTTTTTGTGTCTTTTGATGTTTACTAGTTTCTTCTACTATTGTGCCGATTGCTTTTATGTAAACTTTTTTTTTGATTGCTTTTAGAAATACAATACTAAATACCTTATTGCCTTCTCCTAATAAGGCATTTTGACCAGAAATGGATTTTTACGTCCACAAAACAATTCTTATCTTCAAAATAACATTCTCTTAAACATATAACATCCAATCACCCAAACACAAATCTATATTCTTCAAACTTATCTCTGGCTAATGTTTCTCTCTTCATTATTTGCCTAGTTTCTCCATGGTATACTGATGTTGCTCTAATGACATCTTCTATTACAGAAGATAAATGGACAGTATGCAGACGCTATAATGATTTTGTAGAAGAAACAGCATCTCATTTATTCGTGTAATTATAGGAAACTTTTACTTACTTGCAAAGTAACCTTTCTTCTGAGCATAGCAAGCTCCAAGGCCACAAAATAAAATCAATAAGGCCACAGTTATTACAGCTCCTAAGATACCAGTTATATTTAGGTCATCTAGAATGAAAAATAAAATCCACAGAAATTCAATATAAAATAGATGAAATATACAAAGTCATGAATGTGAAACTATTTCTGCTCAACTTTTTCATTTCTATAGATTGGCTCCAAATTGTTTGAGAAATGTAACAGAAAAAATGTTTTAATGGGCTTTAACCAATAAAAATTGTGATAAAGATTAAAATCTAGGATATTTTCTATTTGACTTGGCTGTAATATCTATTAGCTTAAGATAATACACCTGCATTTCAATTGGAAAAATTTCTTAAATCCCCACTTTTTAAAACCATGATATGTTTTTTTCTTTCTTTCTTTCTTTCTTTTTTTTTTTTTTGGTGAGGCAATTGGGGTTAAGAGACTTGCCCAGGGTCACACAGCTAGTAAGTGTCAAGTGTCTGGTCTGAGACCGGATTTGAAGTCAGGTCCTCCTGACTCCAGGGCTGGTACTCTATCCACTACACCATCTAGCTGCCCCCATGATATGTTTTCTAATATTTGTAGTGTAAATTTATGTCCATATTAAATAAATGACTTGTAGGATATACTTATGGAATTTCCTACTACTTATTGCATACATTTGAAATGTATTTGTTGATGTAAATTGTTCAATGGAATATAGAAATATTAAATTAATAGGGCATATTTAGTGTTAAATATATTACCTACCCCTTCTTAATAATCTTATATATCTGTAAGGTAGGAATAGGAACAAGAACTTTGATTTAATCAGAATAGGGAATTTTCAGGTGCGAAAACTCTATCAATATCACTTCTTCTGGACCTTTTAGTCTTAGAGAACTGCCTGAGGAACTGAGAAATTGACTTGCTTAGGGGTTACGTAGCCAGTAGGGATCAGAGATGGGACTGCAATCCAGGTCTTCCTGGCTTTGAAACTGTCTCTATACTTTGCCATATTGCCTTCTTCTAGGTGACTGTTTGAAAAACAAAACAAAGAAAAAAACAACTGCAGAATGAAAACTCAAGCCAGGGACTGGGATTTTTTCCCCTCTTTCTCGGTATCCCTAGATCTTAGCACAGTATTTCTAAATGTTTCTAAAACATAGAAAAAGTCAATAAATGCTTAGTGACTGATTGATTAATCTTAGGTCCAAAAAGGTTCAGCAATTTAGCCAAATTCAATTCAAAGCTGAAAAGAGAACTAAAAATCTCAGGTTTCCTGTTCCCATTCCTATTTTTTTCCACTAGAGTGTCTACTCCAGTAGAGTGTCGCTCCAGTAAACAACTGAAAATATTACAGCTTATATTTTATGATAGGGGTAGGGGTGGGAGAGGGAGCTAGGTGATGCAGTGGGTAGAACACTGGGCCTGGAGTCAGAAAGACCAGAGTACAAATCTGACCTCAAACACTTACTAACTGTGTGACCCTGTGCAAGTCCTTTAACTTCTGCCTGCATAAAATTGGAGAGGAAAATGACAAACCACTCCAGTATCTTTGCCAAAAAAATCCATGGACAGTTGATCCACTGGGTCATGAATAGTTGGATATGACTGAACAACAATATTTTTCACTCACGATAACTTTACGAGAGCAGATAATATAGTATGATCTTTTTACAAATGAAGAAACTGAAGTTCATTGAGGTTAATTGACTTGCCCAGGGTCACCCCACTAATAAGTGTCAGAAGCAGAAATTGGAATCAGTTTTTTTCTTCGCAGTCAGCCCTCTTCCCACCATGTCACAGAGCTTCTCAAAGGATGGAAGCTGAACCTGAAAACCTGAGTACGGTGCATGCATCTTAAAAGGCTTTTTGGGGGAAGATGAATATCTATCTATCTATCTATCTATCTATCTGCACACACACACACACACACACACACACACACACACACACACACACACATATATATTGCTGAAACTTTAAATGTTCTTATAAAGATAGTTTATTGGTTCAGTAGCCTGCTTGTAGTAGGCTATTGTGTACTGTCAGCCTTTACAACAGATGCACCCCAGATCATGTAATGAATTGCCTGGATAGCTCTAGTAAAACACAATATAGTTAGAGTAAAAAAGAGAATAACTACACTTGAAGGCAAAATATGCCAAGAAAACATGAGCAAGCCATTTAACCAATCCATGTCTGAGGCATTCTTATATGCCTGTCTGTCTCTCTGCCTCAGGGCTATTACGAGGATGTCATGATCATTGCTTATATTTATATAGTGCTTTGCACTTTACAAAATACTCTATGCTCATTATCTCATTTGACGTACATAAGAGAATATATTCTGAGACAATGAATAAAGACATTATATTCAAGTTATGCTGCTGATTGTAATGGAAAGAGTAGTGGACTGTTGGTTAAGAGACTTCTAGTCCTGGTTGTCTTTAGATCCCTGTATGATGTTGGGTAAATTACTTCATCTGTCTCACCATCAGTTCCTCCTTGAGATGATCAATGGAGCCAGATTAACTTGATAAGGTGCAAACATCCCCATTAATAACATCACTTAGAACCTTTATTTGGGACTTCCTATGGAAGGTGTGGATAGACTCATTTATAAATCATTGAGAGGTTTGATAATACCTCTTGGCTCCTAGTAATTGCAAACCCATTTACACCTCATTGAGGATTAATGATTAAGGCTCAGAATATTGTGTATCCATCTATAATCTTCCTTCTCCTAGATACTATTCCTTTATTTTCAGTTTAGACTGGCAATATGATTCCTTCTAATAAGATATACATGGATTAGATAATAGAAAAACTTTGTAATCATGATATAGATTTTTACAAAAGAACCAAATTCCAGAAATGTCTTCAGTTCATGATAATGCCTTCAATGTGTGCAGGTAGTAAGTACTTCTATCTTTCAGGATCAATAATTACCTTTGACACATTTTGTGGTTCAAATTATTAATAAATACTCTGCAATAATGCTGCTTATTGATGAAATATATTAGACTACATCAATACCCTTAGTGTTTTTCTCATTTTTTTAATGTCTCTCCAAACACAATGAGATCATTTAAGTAGGTCTGCAACTGTAAATAGACCATATTACTTACCACTTTCTCCATGAACGATTAAAAATAAGAAAAAGAAGAGCGAAATGAGCAGAACCAAGAGAATGTTATATACAGTAACAGCATTATTGTTTTAAGAACAACTTTGAGCAATGAAGTCATTTTGACTATTATAAATATCCAAATTAACCACAAAGGACCTATGAAGGAGGACACTATCTGCATCCAGAGAAAGAACTGATAAATAGAATTATGTATAGAATGATTTTACATATATATATGTATATATACACACACACACACACACATATATATATATATATATATATATATATGGTTGTGTGTAATGGTACCTCTCTCTAAGGTAGGGGGGGAAGGGAAGAAAAAAGGGGAAAAAAGAAAGTTACATAATAACCTTATCACATATTTGAAAGGAATAGCAAGTTGCACATAAAAGATTTGCAGTTTCATATGCAATCATCTTTTTTTTCCTATTCTACTATGTTATGGAAATGCTTGTTTTATTTCTTAAGTTCAAAATAAAATTTAAAAAAGAAAAAGAAATTAAAAATAAAACCACCTTGAAACATGTGCTCAAATTCATAGTATCTTACTAGACAAATAAAGGTTATCTTATCTTCCTCTGCCATGTGTCTCTGACAGAATTCTTTGTGATGGCCTGATACAGAGAAGTAATGACAGCTTAACAATCAATCCAGGGCATCCTATACACATGCTAAAGATTTGGTATTATCCCCTCATAGGACTCTTGGGGGAAAGGAGGTTTTGGTTGGGTGGGCCAGGGAATACTGAGTGGGTGGTGGTATTGGAAGAGCCTTGGTATCAACTTAGATCCCAGGACAGCTTGCATGCAAGAGTCTTATGACCTCTTAGTCTAAAGAACCTATGGCTTTGAGGCCACATGTGGCCTTCTAGGTCCTTGGGTGGGGTCTTTTGCTTGAGTCCAAGTTTTACAGAACAAATCCTTTTATTCAGGGGATTTGTTCTGTGAAGTTTGGATTCAGTCAAAGGGCCTCACTTGAGGTCCTAGAAGGCCACATGTAGCCTTGAGGCCGCAAGTTCCCCACCCTTGTCTTAGTCATATTACTATAGATAATCTTGATATATGATGATGAATTGTTGACTTTGCTGGAAGCATCATCTGTGTTCTAGCCTTAATGTTTTTGGTGCTGCTCTGGCTCATTACATCAGGAGACTCACTGTAAACTGCAGAGACTTGGCATCACCTACTACATGACCAGATTGCAGAGATCTGAGATTCAGGGAGAGGAGGGCAAGAAAAACCTAGGATTTCTGGCTTTTGTTCTTTTCATTTTTTTTTCTTTTCCTCCTTTTATTTTCTTCATGATAACTTATTTAAGGAACCTGCTATATATATATATATATTTTTTTTTTTTCTTTTCCTCCTTAGTACTGCCAATCCAAAGGGGTTGTCCAGTAAAATCTCCAAAACATCTACATGGTAGAAGGTCCTTTAAAAGCTCTTTAAGATCTTGACACCAAGTATGAAATAGGATCAATATCTATCAGGGTTTTCCTCTCCTTGAGGAAACATAGATTAGGGTAGTTTCTCCTAAAAGGTGACAAAGTCATTTCCAGGACTGGATTGGGCACTACACCAACCCTCATGCAGCTTCCTGGTAGCCTCTGGTTATGTTAACAGGGATTCCTGGTCATTTAAGGGCATAAAAAGGCTCACCCACTAGTCCAGGTTCTTCACACTTGGTAGACACCCTGAGGCTGTTTGAAGAGCCACATAACTTTGTTGTCAATGGGTTCCTTAAGGAAGGGAAAGCAGAAGGTGTGTTGCCTACCCGAGCATTTATTTTCTCTCTTTTCCTTATCCTCCCAAAAGAAAAAAAAATCTTCAAATCAAATATCCATAGTTAAACAAAACAAATTCCCGCATTAGCCATGTCCAGAAATATGTGTTTTATTTTGTACTGTGAGTCTATCACCTTTCTATGAGGACATGGGTAACACTCTTCATTAACTCAAGAGAAATAATGAAAAAAGTGGGAAAGGAGGTGGCATATTAGTAACAGATCTCAAAATATACTACAAAGCAATAATCATCAAAATGATTTGGTACTGGTTAAAAAGTAAAGAGATCGATCAGTGGAATAGATTAGGTACACAACATTCAATAGTAGCCCAGTGTTCAATAAACCCAAAGACTCCAGCTGCTGGTAAAGAACTCACTATCTAATATAAACTACTGGGAAAACTGGAAAGCAGTCTGGTAGAAACGAGGTTTAAACCAAAACTTCATTCAATATAACAAGTAGCAAGTCAAGTCAAGTCAAGAAGCATTTATTAAATACTTATTAAATGCCAGGCACAGTAATAAGCACTGGGGATCCAAAGAAAGACAAAAAGTAATCCCTGTTCTCAAGGAACTCACAGACTAATGGGGGGAGACAAGGCAAACAAGTATGTACAAAAAGTATATATATAAGATAAAATGGAGATAAACACAGAGGGAAGACATTGAGATTAAGAGGGACTGGGAAAGACTTCTTGTAGAAGATGGGACTTTACAAAGCCAGAAAAGCTAGGAGGCAATGAGGAGAAGGGAGGAAGTTTCAGTTATGAGAGACAACCAATGAAAATGCATAAAGTAAGAAGATGGGAAAGTTATCTGGGAATAACAGCAAGGAGGTCAGTGTCAATAGATCAGAGAATATACAGAGAATATGGATAGGGTGGAAGGGGCCAGTTTACAAGAGACTTTAAAAGCTAAATAGAGGATTCTATATTTGATCCTGAAGTTAATAGAATATAGAGATGACATGGTCAGACTTTAAAGAAGATCAGTTTGACAGAAAAATGGAGGATGACTGGAGTGGGGAGAGGCAGGGTGAACAACCAGCAGGTTATTGCAATAATTTAAGCATGAAGTGATGAAGGCTTGCTCAGAGTGGTGACAGTGTCAGAGGAGATCAGTGGATGTATCGGAGAGATGACACAGAGATAGAAATAATAGGGCAACAAATTGAAAATGGGGAGATATGTGAAAGCAAGTGACAGGTTGAGGATGACACCTAGATTTTGAGCCTAAATGATTGGGAGGATGGTGGTAGCCTTGACAGCAACGGGAAAGTTAGAAAGAGAGGAGGGTTTGGGAAGAAAGACTATGAGCTCAATTTTAGATTCAATTTAAGATATCTACATGACATCCATTCTAAATGTCCAATAAACAGGTGAAGATATGAGACTGAAGGTCAGGAGAGATGTTAGGGCTGGATAAATAGATCTGAGAATCATCTGCATAGAGATTCCAATTTAATCCATTGGCGATGTAATAACACCAAGAAAAATAATATAGAAGGAGAAGGAAAGAGGACCAAGAAGAGATACTTTTTTGAGAGATCCACAGTTACCATACACCAACTGGATGAAGCTGGGAAGGAGCAGTTAGAGGGTTAGGAGGAGAAACAGAGTAGAAGAGTGTCACAAAAACAGATTATACTAGATATAAATCCTAGAGATAAAATACAAGAAAGTATCCAGGAGAAGGAGGTGATCACTTGTATTAAAAACTGCATATAGGTTAAGAATAATGAAGATTGAGAAAAGACCATTAGAGTTGGTGCTTAAAGATTATTGGTAACTTTGGAGAGAGCATTTTCAGTTGAACAATAAGGTCAGAAGTGAAACTATAGAGACTTAAGAAAAAATAAGTAAAGAGAAAAAATAAGTAAAGACATTGATTGGAGATGACCTCAAGGAGTTTAGCCATGAACAGGGAGCAGGATATAGAATGATAGCTAGCACAAGAGAAGGGCTGAAGGGAAGTTTTTTTTTTTTTATGGATGAGAGAGGCATGGACATATTTATAGGAAGAAGGAAGCAGCCAGTAAACAGGACGAGATTGAAGATTAGTGAGAGAGTAGAGATATATAGGGGGCAATCTGTTAGAGAAGATAGGATAGAATGGAATCACTTGTGCATTAGAAGAGTTAGTCTTGACAAGAAGAGCCATGTCTTCATGTTGATGGGGTTGGAATCTGGGCCCCAGAAAGGAAAAACCCTGGACTTTCCCAGTCCAAATGGCCAAATCTCTGGCGTTCCCCCGAGGCTATAATCAACTGGCCTTTCATTGTGGCTACACCCAATCTCCCCACCATTGTCTTACCCCTATGTATGGCCCCAAGCCATTTCCCACCCTTAAACCTAGTTAGGCTCCATTCTCCCTTGGCCACAAGGTCCAGGTCCCAGGAGTTCTGTTCATCCTAGCTTACTAGCCACTCCCATCCAGATCTCCTTAGGCCCTTCCTCCCATCACCCCAAACTACTTGGCCACTCCTAGATCCCTCCCACAGTCTTTCTGTATGTAAGGTCCATCTTGTCTCCATTAAGATGCTCAGATTCTTAAAATCTAGCCACTGCTTACTCATGTTCAGACTCCTTAAGAGTCTGCCCAATATGACAGATATTCTAATAAACCTTGTCTTTGGCTGAAAGAAGTCTTGGGTTGAATTCTTTTGGGCAGGACCCGCATATTGTGATTTTGGGGTCCTAGCACCCCTGAACCCCTAAACCGCATCAATGTGAGACAAAGATAAAGGAAATAGTAGCGGAAGACATCTCAGTGATGTATAAAGAAGAGAGGAGAAGAGGAAGCTCTTGTTGAATGATCTCAGTTTATTCAGTGAAATATGAGGCAAGGTTCTCAGCTGAGAGAGTAGGGGGAGGGTGCCATAGGAAATCTGAGGAGGGGTGAAAAGGTTTGAAGGAGCTGCTGTGTTGAGTGGGATAGTAAAAGTAAATAAATTAGGGAGATTGCTTTGCTGCAATCAGTGTCCAGTTGGGATTATGAAACATAAATTTATAGTTGATTCAGTTACTATGGTTTCCTGAATTTCTCCTGCTTTATTCAGAAATGTGAGAGGAGTGAATTTCACCTTAAAGAGCTATTATGGAAACAGTAAAGCTCAAACATAGAGAAAAGAATGGCTCAAAAACATCTACAAACAAAGCTTTAAAAAAATGCAGCTGGGACACAAGTCCAAAAAGAATTCCTAGAAGAGTTAAAGCAAGAATTTCAAAAAGGTTAACACTGATTTTAAAAAGCAAATGAAAGGTAGAGGAAAAACTGGGGAAAGAAACAAGAGCTAAGGAAGAAAAATATTGAAAAGGAATTAATAGCTTGGGGAAAAAAATGTAAAAAAAATCCAACAAACCCCTTTCCTAACAAGGTAACTTCTTAAAAATCAGAATTGGCCACATGAAAGCTGATGACTCTGTGACATTAAGAAATAATAAAAACAAAGTCAAATATGAAATATTTCAAAGGAAAAACAACTGACCTGGAAAACAGATCAAGGAGAGATAATTTAAGAATAACTGGACTGCTAAAAGGCAACAACAACAAAAAGATCTGAGACGCTATATTTCAAGAAATTACAAAAGAAAACTTCGGATATATCTTAGAACTGAAGAGCAAAGAATCCATCAATCACCACTCCAAAGTATAAATTCTCAGGAATATTATAGGGAAAATTCAGAAGTTCTAAGTCAAGGAAGAAATACTTCAAGCAGCCCGAAAGGAAGAATTGAAATACCGAGGAATCATAATCAGATCATCCAAGATTTAGCAGTGGTCAGTGGCACATGAGCTAAAAGGGAGCACCAGTGGTTCAGGCCTATTACCCATAAAAAAGGTTCAGATAGATTTTGACTGGAAAGAATGATCAAGGAGTTGCTATGGGAGGCTTTATTAGTGGTAAATGGACATGTACCACTAGCAGAGGCTGGTGGTTGATGGGAACCAAGTCCAGAGGCCAGAGACATGAACCACAAAACCTATGGGGGTAGGGGGTGGGGTGGAATGGGACGGTTAATTAATGCCTGTGTCTTAGATGATCTGATCTCTAGCCTAGACACTTTAAACAACTATTTTGAAGGGCAACTAGATGGCATAGTGGATAGGGTGCTGGACCTGGAATCAGGAAGACTTTTCCTGAGTTCAAATCTGGCCTTAGACACTAGCTTTGTGACCCTGGGCAAGTCACTTAACCCTGTTTGTCTCAGTTTCCTCATCTGTAAAATGAACTGGAGAAGGAAATTGGCAAGAAAATCCCAAAAGGGGTTACGAAGCATTGGACATGACTGAAAATGACTGAACAACAACAATAAAAATTTTAAAGAACCAGAGAGCTTGGAATGTGTTATTCTAGAAGGCAAAGAAGCTAGGCAAAGAACAATCTACTTAGCAAAACTGAATACAATCCTGATGGGGGGGGGAAGGGGAGGAGGGAATGAACCTTTAACGAAATAGAATACATTCAAGTATTCCTGACAAGAAGAACAGAGTTGAATAGAAAATTTGACATACAAACATGAAAGTCAAGAGAAGCATAAATTGAGAGAAAGCAATCACAAAGGACTAAATAAGATTAAACTGTTTACATTCTTATATGAGGAGATGCTTTTTGTTATTGTTACTAATTTTGTCAATTATGTTTATTGTTTTCCTAATATTGAACCACTGCTGCAGTTTTGTATAAATCTATTCTTATCATAGTATATGATCTTTGAAATATATTACTATAGTTCCTTGCTAATATTTTATTTAAAATTTTTGCATCAAAATTAATTAGGGAAATTGGTCTATACTTTTCTTTCTCTGTTTGGACTTTCTCTGGTTTAGGTATCAAGAGGCTATTTGTGTCATAAAAAGAATTGGGTAGGACTCCTTCTTTACCTTTTTCTCCCCCAAATAGTTTAGTATTAGTATTAGAATTAATTATTCTTTGAATCATTGGTATAATTTATTTATAAAGTCATTTGATACTGACCTTTTTTTTCCTTTGGGAGTTCATTTATAGCTTGTTCAATTTCTTTTTCTTGTTCTGTTAATCTGGAGAATTTATACTTTTTGTAAACATTCATTTCATTTAAATTATGCATTTTATTGGCATATTGTTTTGCAAAATAGCTTGGGATTGTGGTGCCCATGACAGCAATAGGGGAGTTCAGAAGAGGGGTAGGTTTGGGGGGAAAGAATGAATTCAGTTTAGGACATAAAGAGTTTGAGATTCCTATGGGATATCTAATTCAAAATATCCAACAGGCAATTGGTGATATGGAACTGAAGCGCAGGAAAGAAACTAAGGCTAGATACATGTATAAGAGCAGGAGTGGGCTGGAACTGATTGTTATTTTTCAGTATGAGTATTTACACTTCAGAAATTAGCAAAACAGTACAAATCAGGACTTGATTTATTGTTTTGCGGATTTTTCCAGACTTAAGAAAGTGATGGAGAAAATGTTAACACAGCAGATTACATTTAAAAAATGTGTAGTGAGTACATTTTTTTCAGAGAGACATTATTAAACATTTACCAAAACACCCCGATTTAGGAGTCATCTGCACAGAGAGATGAGGTCATCAAGCAAAAATATAAACAGAACCCTTGGGACTTGATCAGGTCACTCAATGAGTATAAATAGAAAAGGTGATAAACTGAGAGGATGGGGGGGGGAGCATTGTGAGAAGCTTGAAAGGAAGAAAAGGTTTAAAATAACCACTCAGAGGAATTTGATAATCAATTAAGAAAGAGTAAAAGGATTGTCTTTGTAGTGGAAATATGCATTACTGTATGATCCCTTGATGGTTTTTAAATTTCATTTTGTAACCTCAATCCATCTTGTAATTCTGATTTGTGATGCAATTTTAATTTGCTGTGGAAACTTTCTACTTGTCTTGTTGAACCACTCCCCCAACCCCCTCCATCTTAGTTTTCCCTGATTATATATCAACAAGAGATAATCTCCCACCCCTTTTCTTGGCATAAGGCCATAACTACCTGAGATGGACAAGGTCAGAATATTGAGACAGCCTTTGTTCACAATGCATGTGGGAAAAGGCCCCTTAGCTGAGATACCCAAGGTCAGAACACGGGGTAGGTTTCCATCTATCATATATTGGGACTTAGGGCCCCTCCCCCCACCATGCAGGAGGACATCCTTGAAAATCACTATATAAATCCCACTCAAGTCCCTAGGCAATGGAACAATCACTGCCAGTCCCTTGACTGCATGGTTGTCTAGGCCAGAGATCAGATCATCTAAGACACAGGCATTAATTAACCGTCCCATTCCACCCCACCCCTACCCCCATAGGTTTTGCGGTTCCTGTCACTGGCCTCTGGACTTGGTTCACATCCACCACCGGCCTCTGCTAGTGGTACATGTCCATTTACCACTAATAAAGCCTCCCATAGTGACTCCTTGATCATTCTTTCCCGTCAAAATCTATCTGAACCTTTTTTATGGGTAATAGGTCTGAACCACTCACTAATGCTGCCTTTTAGCTCATGTGCCACTGACCATTGCTAAGATTACATATCGTGGCAGCCACATATTTGTGGACCAGGTGGAATAAGTAGCTTTACTGCCACCCTAGGCCTTCTCTGGAGTAATTAAAGGTCTGGTCATTGAACCTTTTGCTTCAGTAATAGAGAAGTCCTTTCTCTTCTGGTCTGTAAGTCACAGACCAGGACTGGGTCAGTTTCAGCTGTGACCTTCAGCAGTTATACCACTGTGGGTAAGATCACATGCCTTCACCAAAGAGAGTAACAGCTGAGAATTGAAACACCTGGCAATAGGGAACTCCTCTCTTCCCCCTAGATCTATAAGTTGCTGTCCAGGGCTGGGATTAGGATGTTTGGCAGCCATACCTTTACAGGCAAGTCCCCCAACCTTCACCAAAGAGAGCAAGGGCTGAGGGCCTTGGTGAAAAAGAATCCCCTCCCATAGTGTCCCTTTGGATCCATGAGGCATAGACCAGAGTTAGGACCAGAACTCCTGGGTCCAATGACTATGCCCTAGTGGAAGGGAACTCCTTCCCTGTCATGGTCAAAATAAGGCCTGTACCCATTCTCAATACAGTCTTGTATCTGTGACAGTCCAATTGAGATCAGATAATACAGGCCACTGCTTCCTCTCAGAGACTGCTGTACTCTTGTCCTTCCATCATTGTTACCACCCACTCTGAGCACAGAATATTAAGTCATGGATAGAAACAAGATGGTTCAGAAGACCAAACTGACTGAGAAGGCTAAGAAATATAATGACATGGCAGCCTTTATGAAGTCTGTAACTGAGCAAGGAACTGAATTATTCAAGGAGAAGAGGAATCTTCTCTCTATTGCTTAAAAAAAAAGTCATAGGAGCCCAGAGGTCATTTTGAAGGGTCATTTCAATATTAAGCAAAAGATAGAAAGCAGTGAGAAAAGACAGCAAACAATACAAGAATACAGAGAGAAAATTGAGACTAAACTAAGATATCTGCAATAATGCAATAATAAACTCTTTGTTGGAAAAGTCTGTGATTCCTAATGCTTCACAAATACAAAGCGAAGTTTTCTGTTTGAAAATGCAAGATTACTACCATTATTTGGCTGAGGTTGCTGCTGGTGATGACAAGAAAGGAAATATGGATCAATCACAACAAGCATATCAAGACAAATTTGAAATCAGCAAAAAGGAGATACAACCAACATATCTATAAGATTGGGTCTGGCCCTGTATTTTTCTGTGTTTTCTACTTTGAGCTCCTTAATTCTTCAGAGAAAGCCTGATCCCTTACAAAGACATCTTTTCATGAAGCTATTGCTGAATTTGATCTATTGAGTGAAGAAGCATGCAATGACAAAAGACTAACAATGAATTACAGAGAGACAACTTGATATTGTGGTCATTGGACACCCAGGGAAATGAAGATGAAGCAGAAGAAGGAAAGGAGACTGCACCAGCCTTCCAAATTCTTTCTGCCTCATTCTAAAATTTACACAGTAGACCATTTGTTACTTATCCTGTCACACAAATAGTGTTTACTTGTGACTTGTGAGAGATTTATGTTACTTCTATTTGGATTCTTACATTTCCCATATGTTTTTTATGTTTAATATTAGGGGAGTAGATTATGTTTATGTTTATGTTCAATATTCTGGGAGTAATATTCGGGGAGTTATCTGTTTTCATCAGACGTGGTCAATGTGGGAACGTGGAATTTACATACACATTTTACATGCTTGGCATAGTACTTCTAGCACATTGTGATTTCATAAGGCCAGTGTTTAACCAGCTTTCACATCTGAGCAAAGAAAACTGCCTGCATAATTAGCCTATAATGGTGGTGGTGGTAGTTGTGGTAGATCAAAGGGATAATTAATTAGTTTCAGCCACAGGTGTAGTTGTTGTGGATACTTTGGGGTTGGTGCATTCATGGCTGTGGTAGAAATAAATGTCCTATAGATATTACATTTCATACCATGTGTATCTGTGAAATATACAATCTCAATACGTACACTCTTATGACTGCAGTTGCAAAAATGTTCCTTAAGACAAAGTTTTAAGGAACACTTTTACAACTACAATCATAATTAATTTACTCTGGAGAAAGACAAAAATAGTCCATGTTCCATTATTTGTAAAGTTACCTGCTATTTACCTTCATTATTTTTGCTTTATTCACTATATTTGTATTTAAAGACCTAATAATAATGTAAGAACAAATGTACAAATAAAGATGCAGTAAAAAGAAATTATTTCATATTCCTAAAGTCACTGTATATTAAGCATAGCAATAAAACAAAAAACTCATGTATTTGGGTTTTTTGTTTTTGTGATTTTTTTAATATTTGCCTAACATACACATGTTGTAAAAAATAGTTAACAGGGAGATAGCAGGAAATAACAGGAAAACAAGAAACAGGAATGATAGGTAGCTTTGTATAATATCTGATGACATTTTCATGAACAATCTAAGTGTAATTATTAAAAACACATATATTAAGTTGATGTAAATGGAATAAAAATTCTATAAATGGATTTTAAAACAAACAAAAAGAAATCGGATAACATAAATCTGTAATGGACTTAGTCACCTCTGTTGTTAAGACTTCCTCCATCTCATAAACCATAGAAGTGCAATATCAGCTTCTTTCAGAGAGACTATGGATACTGTTATTTTAGCTTTAAGACGGAATAGAATTTTGGATAGAAGTAGTTTCACTATCATTGGGAGTGAGTTAACTGTCATGGCTCTGAGAGTTAAAATGAGACACAAAATACATGCTCTCAGGTGTGCCAGCTGTCATGTGAGAACAGCTTCTATAGGCAGGAGGGTGAATAGAGGGGGTGAGGAGAGGATTCTCTCTCTCTCCCATCCATGTCATGGGGAGTCCCAAAGAGAGAATTCCACTCCACACGTTCCAGACAGAGGAAAAAGGGTTCAACAGCTGAAGTGCTTTCTCCTTTCTCCTTTCCTTTCCCAAAAGGAAAAGCTCCTTTCTCCTTTCTTCCTGCCTCAATCATGACTCCTTTTTGATACAGGTAATCACAGTTGTCCTTGCAGGTACAAGACACTTGCTGAAGGATTTGTGCTTTGGAAGAATAAAATAATACTCTTATTGGTCAGTGGAAATGATCAATATGTACTCCAAGGACCATCCAGATCTTATTATCCAGATCTTCTCGGGGAGCTCATTATACATACATCAATGTATGTATGTATACATTGTATAATCCTGAATTCAGTATGTATGTATACATTGTATAATCCTGAATGAACCCTCCAAATGCAATCCCTGTGTCAAAGACTCATGGCATGAAAGGCCTGGGTACAATTTGATGGATATTGCTTTGTTTTGTTTTGTTTTTTACTATTTCAGCTTACTATCTCAAGAAATCTGGAAAAAAATATGCATGGCACCCTGCTATTGTACTGAGACTGATCACATGGTTCACTATATTACTGAAAAATTTAAGATGAGGAAGAAAACAAAATAGAAATCCTTGCAGAAACAACCATGAAGTTCTAAAAAAATTCCCCAGTCATTCACAGTACCAAATATTGGACTCCTCTTGCAACAACTCTTACCTTGCTATGCTACTTCCTCTGAGTTTTGTCTTTTTGTACTATCTCTAATGTATAAGATGAGGGCAAAGACCCTCCTGAGGCAGCATGGTACAGTGGAAAGAGTCCTGAATTTGGAACACTTGGGTTTGAATCTTACCACTGCCACTTACCACCTGTTTAGCCTTGGGAAAATCACTTAATTTCTCTGGCTATCAGTTTCATCATATATAAAATGAAGGTTTGGACTAGATAACTAGTATATCCTTGTTTATCAACCCTACCAATCACCATATTTACTTTAAGGTAAACATACTTTATTTTCCCAGTTATTCAAACTGGAGAGGAAGGGAAGAAATGGAAAAAAATTTTAGGACTTGCTATATTTGCTTGAAGTACTTAAAAAAAACCACTCTGCATCTTACAAATTATACGGGCTTATGTGAACAATTAAAGAGAAAAAGATCAAACTTTAGGATAACCTTTAGAGTCCTATGATAAAGAAAAAATAAGTACTATGTGTTATTACTATTTTCTATGCTAATTTTTTGATGAATGAAAGAGCATAACTTAAATCTCAGCAACTCTAAAGTCATTTCTGCCTAAGTATCAATTCCACTACCTGCTTATTTTATTTGTGCCAAATCCTTCAGCAATCCAACCCAAACCAACATAGACACATATTCACTTGCCCCTTAAGCTAATTGTTTTTTTTTGCTTACCAACTTGCATTTGTTTCCCAGGACACTTGTGATATCCAACTGAATTGCGAGCTTCACAAAAATACTCTCCAGTGTCAAGTTTTGAAACACTGTTAAATTGCTATTTTTGGAGGAAAAAAAAGTCATTTTCATTAAGTGGTGAACTCATTAAGTAGATCATACTGTACAACAACTTTTTTGAGTTGTCTGATCCATTACACAGAGCAGATTTTTCTATATCAAATGACATGGTATTTTGTCTTGTTATTTTCAGTTTAAAACTCATCCAGAATTTCACAGAGTGAGTAAGTAAAAATTCTTTAACTTGACAGAGCAAGCTAATAAGCTATCAGCTGTAGGAGTTCTGCAAATTTTCTGCTGGTGATACTGGACAAATGGTCAATGCATGTTTTATAAAGTTTGAGTACAAACTGTATGAACAAATTCAGATTTCTCTAGTATCCAAGGAATCCCTAGTTATTAATTAGGTTCTCCATAATCTGACACTGAGTTCATGTACTTTCCAAAGGAAAAAAAATAAATCATTGTAACATAGGGTTAATGAAACTACTGCCAACTTTTCTTTCAGGAAGTTCTTTAAGCACTAGGCAAATCTAACTCAGTATTTTATTAGTTATTCTAATCATAATGAAACAACTCTGAAAAAAGAGAAGACTAAAAAGGGCAATTGAAAAATAAAGAGAAAGATTTTTGAGTAAAAATTTTAATATGGTTTTCTCAAAAGCCTTGACTCCTTGGGAAATTTTCTTGACCACAACTGAGGAAGAGAGAAAGGAAACACAGGTTGACATCTTGCTGTTTAATCTCAGTGGGGTCCATATGAGAGTAAAGCAGTACTTTTATTCCTCCCTGAGAGTAAAGGTACTTTTACTCCTCCCTAATTGTTTCTCTTTTACATTTTCCTAAACAGCTTGGGCCATTGCTTCTCTCCTCATGCCTCTCATGATACCCTCCCAAACATCTCTCACATGTATTGTCTTCTCTCAAATAATATAGTCAGCCATCACTCTAATTTAGTCTAGCCCTCATCATCCTATTAAATTAAAATAGACTATTAAAATAGATTCCTAATTGGTGTCCCTGACACAATTATCTCCCCATTTTAATCTATTCTTGACAAATCTGGTAAAGTGATTTCTTTCTTTTCTTATTTTTTATTAAATTCAATTTTACATTTTGTAGTTCTGAATTCTCTCTCTCCTTTTTTCCCTTCCCTCAGACATAGAGAAGGCAAGAAAAACAAAACTCATTCCAAGTATGTATAAACAAAACAAATTTACACATTAGTCATGCCCAAAAAGGAAAAAAAAAGAAAAGAAAATATGCTTCAACATGCACTCTGAGTCCACCTGAGTCTCTATCTGGTGGTTAATAACATTTTTCATCATAAGTTCTTTGGAACTGTGGTTTGTCACTGTGTCGATCAGAGTTATGAAGTTTTCAAAGATGTTTGTCTTTACAATATTGGTTGTAAATTAAAAAAAATATTTTCCTGGTTTTGCTCACTTCACTTTGTATCAGTTCATACAAACCTTCGAGGTTTCTCTGAAACCATCCCCTTGATCATTTCATATAGCAAAATAGTAATCCATAACCTTCATATATGATAACATGTTCAGTCATACCCCAACTGATGAGTAACCCCTCAGTTTGCCACCACATAAAGAGCTGCTTTTAATATGTTTGTATATATGGATCCTTTTCCTCTTCGTTTGATATCTTTGAGAATATAGACTTAGTAGTTGTATTACTAGGTCAAAGAGTATACACAGTTTAATAGCTTTTAGTTATAGTTCCAAACTGCTTTCCGGAATGGTTGGACCAGTTCACAATTCCACTAACAATGCATTAAATAAAGTACAGGTTTTCTCATTTCTCATCTAGCATTTATTATTTCCTTTTTTTGGTCAACTTCGTTGGTTTGATGAGTAGAAGGTAGTATCTCAAAATCATTTTAATTTGCATTTCTTTAATTATTAATGATTGAGAGCATTTTTTCATATGGTTATTTATAGCTTGGATTTCTTCCTCTGAAAACTGCCTATTCATATCCTTTGATTAGTTGTCATTTGAGGAATGGCTCTTATTCTTATGAATTTGACTCAGTTTCCAATATATCTTAGAAATGATACTTTTAGAATATGGGAAAGGAAAGGGAGGGTGGAGGTAAGATGGCAGAATGGAGGCAGCAACTAAACTGGACTCTCCCATCATTCTCCTCCAAACAACTTTAAAATAATGTCTCAAAATGAATTTTGGAATGGCAGAGTCAACGAAAGGTCAGGGTGAAACATTTTTTCCAGCCTACAACAACTTAGGAAGTTGGCAGAAGAGGTCTGTGACACCCAGGTAAGGGCCAGCCAGGAGTGCACACATCAGCAGGACTAGGGGTAGGCTATAATAGTGGCATCAGCAGCTTCAGGATCTCCCAGAACAGAGATAGTAAGGGGGTAAGACAAGTGATCAGAAAGAAATTACAGGGGACCCTTTGCTGGCACTGAATGTGTGGCTGGGTGCTGTTTGGCAACCCTATTGCCCATATGCAGTTCTGGGCTATAGTTTCAGGGCAGAGAGGAGTGTTCGTGGTTGGTCACAAGGGATCAGGGGCCCTGGTTGCAGCTCCAAGGCAGAGAAGAGTACTAGCACTTGTGGCTACAGGGGAAGAGGGCCCTTCCTGGGTAAAGACCAGAGCTCAAACAAGGAGAGCAGGGACGACACCTCTCCCAAGATCACACAACCTTGAAAGTACTGAAAACTGGCAGTGGTCAGAAGAAAACAAACTCTTGAGAAGAGACAGGGTAAAAAGAGAGAGGATAAACAGAAGAAAATAGGATGGAGAGAAATACACAGTTAATAATCATAACTGTGAATGTAAATGGGATGAACTCATCCATGAAACAGAAGTGGTTAGTAGAATTGATTAGAAACCAGAATCTAACAATATGTTGTTTGTAAGAGGCATACTTGAAACACAAAGACACATGCAGAGCTAAAATAAGGGGCTAAAGCAGAATCTATTAGGAGTCAGCTGAAGTAAAACAGTTAGGGATAGCAATCAGGATCTCAGACAAAGAAAAAACAAAATAGACCTAATTAAAAGAGATAAGTAGAGAAACTACATTTTGCTAAAAAGTACTCTAGACAAAGAAGTAATATAAAACACATTTATAGCAAATTTCTCTGATAAAGGCCTCATTTTTCAAATATGTAGGAAACTGGATCAAATTTATAAAAATAAAAGGATACTCTAGTTTATAAATTGCTAAAGGATATGAAGAGACAGTTTTCAGAAGAAGAAATCAAAGTTATCTATAATCATATGAAAAAATGCTCTAAATCACTATAGATTAGAACAATGCAAATTAAAACAACTCCAAGGTATCACTTTACACTTATCAAAAAGGACAAGAGCTGGGGAGGATGTGCAAAAATAGGTACACTAAAGAACTATTGGTGAAGTTGTGAACTGGTCTGACCATTCTGGAGAACAATTTGGAATTAGGCTCAAAGAGCTATAAAACAATACATACCCTTTGACTCAACAATATGACTACAAAATGCAAAAGAGATAAAAGAAAAAGGAAAAGCACCTATATGTACAAAAATATTTATAGCACCTCTTTTTTGTGGTGACAAAAAATTGGAAATGAAAGGAATGCTCATTCACCAAGGAATGGCTGAAGAAGTTGTGGTATACGACTATGATGGAACACTATCATGCTATAAGAAATGATGAGTGGGATGGTTTCAAAAAAAATAGGGGAAGACCTGTATGAACAAAGTAAAGAGAGCAGAACCAGGAGATCATTGTTCACAGTGAAAGCAATATTATAATGATTATTGGCTGTGAAAGACTTAGTTGCTCCGATCAATACAATGATCAAAGACAATTCTGAAAGACTCATGATGAAAAACCCTACCCTCTTTCAGAGAGAGAACTGACGAACTCTGAGTACAAATTAAAATATAATATTCTCATTTTATTTTTCTTGCTTATTTTGGTGACATAGCTACATGGGTATATGTTTTGCATAATTTCATATGTATAATGGGTATCACACTGCTTGCCTTCTTGGTGGCTGGAGGGAAGAAAATAACTCAAAATTTTTTAAAAATGTAAAAAAAAATTTAAAAAATGAGAGGCTTATCAGAGAAACTTACTAAAGAATTTCTCCTCAGTTTCTTGTTTCTCTTCTAATTTTAGTTGCATTAGTTTTGTTTACACAAAAGCTTTTTAATTTTGTATAATCAAAAAAGTATCCATATTATCTCCTGTGAACCTATTTTTTGTTTAGTCATGAACCTAGCCATTGGTTTGATAGATAATTTCTTCTCACAGTGATTTTCCAAAGCACATCCCTTTCATACTCAATAAACTCCAATGCCTTTCTATTGCTTCTAGGATCAAATATAAATTCCTCTGGTATTTGAAGCCCTTCACAACCTACTATTTTTTTTTTTTTTGCTGTCCCATGACAATTGCTTCCCTCTGACTCAGAGAAATTGTTTATAATTTATAAAAAGATAATAAGCTAATTAACTTCTTGTTAATTCATTAAAACCTCATTGTGATTATATCTTGTGACTATTGCAACTGAGGTGGAAGATTTAGTCCTCCTTCCTCCCCCCATTTTCTCCTTCCTCTTTCTCCCATTACACTTAATATGTACATTTCCCACAGTAGAGTGTAAGCTCCTTGAAGGCAAGGATGTTTCATTTTTGTCTTTTATCTCTAGGACTTTATTTTTTTTTTATCTCTAGTACTTTAAGCTATTT
The DNA here is from genome assembly GCF_900497805.2 of Vombatus ursinus. Classification (NCBI taxonomy): domain Eukaryota; kingdom Metazoa; phylum Chordata; class Mammalia; order Diprotodontia; family Vombatidae; genus Vombatus; species Vombatus ursinus. Next base: position 22,215,876 of record NW_020954587.1, read on the forward strand.
GTCCTGCTACCTCTTTTTTGCTCTTCCACCACTACCATGTCCCTCTTCTTTATTTCTTAATGGCAAAGAAAAAGGAAAATGGAGAAGAGTAGTCTTGGCTTATTTCAACCCCACAAGAATATTGTTCTCTTTCTCAAAATAGGCAGTCTACTTCCAGAATAGTCACCATAAATTCAGGGTAATTGACAATTGTGATGTCTAAAAAGTTTGAGAAACAACGTTTCTGGGTAATTAATCATTTTATTAACACTTCTAGCACATTATTAATAGAAGGGGTCAGTGACACTCTTGAATGCCAAAGATTCCTCATGGAACCCACTCAGCACTTACATAACCTTAGTAGAGTGGGTCTTCCTGAGGATGGCAATTGACTCTGATTGGTTAACAAGTAATGAAGGAAAATGAATATTATAATGAGAGGTGAATCTATTCTAATGAGTGGCTAGGGCACAGGACTTTGATGATGTCATTTACTTCCAAATCACCCCCAGTCTTGGGCAATTTAATCAAAGAATTTATCTCCACCTAAACCTTAGTAGAACACAATGGGCAGGAATTCACTTAGATATGATGGTCTAGGTGGGGTAAATTTTTGGCAGAGGTCAGTAATGTTCTTTAAAGGCTGGGTTTCAAACAAAGGAATAGGATAGGGAAAAAGTGTGGATTTTTCCCATAATTGGTTATTAATAATAATTTCTCTCATAATATAAATTAGAATAAAATAACAAAATGGTATTCATTCTTAATTATGATGAGTAGTGAGAAGGAAGTCACACATTGATCATCATAAGCTTTACAAAACATACATTGCCTGTATTGTCTATTATTTAATTTGTTGTTGTTCAGTTGGTTCAGTTGTGTCTGACTCTTTGTGACCCCATTTGGGGTTTTCTCAGCAAAGATACTGGAGTGGTTTGCCATTTCCTTCTTCAGGTCTTTTTATAGATGAAGAAATTGAGGAAAACAGGGTTAAGTAATGTGCCCATGGTCACAAAGCTAGTAAGTGTCTGAGGTTGGATTTGAACTCAGGTCTTCCTGACTCCAGGCCCTGTGCTCTATCTACTACGCCATCCAGCTGCCCCCTATTATTTAATTACATAATGAATTTCTCTTTGGGTCATTTTTTTGACATCATAAGATCTTTCAAGGTCAGAAGCTATCCATGGAAAATATATTTACATGCTTTTGTGTTCTATCACCTGCTTCGAGAAAAAATAAATTTAAAAAGTAAATATAGCAAGGTGTGACAGCAGTTTTTTCCTCTCCCACAAACATCAGCATAAGAACTGTTGGACCTGCTGACTGCCCCTGCTGACTCTTGAAAGTGATGAGGGCAAGATCTCAGTAAGGAGTCTTTTTATATTCTTTAGCCTATAACAGATTAAGGATCCAAAGTGTAGTTTCTAACTACAAATATATATTTTGTGAAAAGAAATGCTGAATTTTTAAAAAAAGGATTTAACATTTTTGCTTTTGAGCTTTAAAGTAATAATAATGGTTTTAAAAATTTCATGTTCTGTGGAATGCAGACATTTTAAAATTAATATTTAATGTTGCTTTAAAAAAATGAACTTTAAATCTGATGTTCCTTCCTACGTCTCAGAAAATGTCACAAACGTGGAAATGAAAAAAGTTTACTAACAGATTATTTTCAAGTATATTGTTTACTTTTAGATCACCTAGAGATTCCCATAAACTTAATTCTTATAATGGTCAACTCCCATATGTACTTCAAAGGCAGAACAGTCATATATTATGAATAAATCTGAATTATCTGTAAAGGAGATTACCAAATCAGATAATACAATAGGACAAGTAGTTTGTGACATTCATTGCTTGGGCAGTGAATGAGCAGAATATCTTTGAGAATATTTAAGTATTTGCTTGGTGACTAATAAGGGAGTCTTTGCACAGCCTTCCCTCACTTAAATCCAATTCACTTGCAAGTCATGGCATCACCTTCCAGATGTCATGGTCCTCTTCAAGAATGAAGGACAAACAACAACAAGGGAATCTATGCTTTCTGTATTTTTACACATAGGGAATAGGATAGCAGCAGAAGCTTGTCACCCACCCCCTTGAAATTTCCACCATAAGAATTTGTGGACCCTGCCTCAACATATCCTATGCTCAGCTTTCCAAACCTGTCTTTCTCCCTACCACAGCAGGCCTCCTCCTCATTCTTGCTCGTTTGGGTCTATCTCTGTACCAAGCTCCTGTTACATTTTCCCTACCGTCCCTACTGCTGTAGATAGCAACAATCCAGGCACCAGACTGTCTTTTTTTCTCCATAATTTTAGCTCTAGAATTTTTAATATTTATTCATTTTTTGAGGTGCGTGATGAGGACAAGGGTGGGGCTGGGCCTGTGAAACTGACAGGAAACTCCTTGCATGGAAAATCTCTCCATCAAGCCAAGTTGATATTATCTCTCCAATTAAGTCTTCAGAAAGTTTCCCAGGTGCAACAAGAAGTTAAGCAACTTGCTTATGGCCACACAGTTGTTATATGTCAAAGGATGAGACTTCAACTCCCATCTTCCTGATTCTAAGGCTGGCCTTCTGTCCACTAAGCTATGCAAATGGCTAGTACATAATAATTAATAGGTTTGTATTGTTGTAAACATTTTACTAATTAAAGAACAAAATAAACTTACCAGAGTCCCAGTTTTTCTATTCATTGTGTAAGAGATGTTGGTGATTTTGTGGCCACTTTTGGGATTTTCTAGTAAATGAACACCATTCTTGAACCACGTGTACTCAGGAGCTGGAAAACCTTCTTTATCTTGACATTTTAGTTCTACTACAGTCCCACTCAGAGCTGAGCTGGGGACTTCACATAATGGAACACCAGGTGCCACTAAACAACAGATAACAGATGGTATTAATTTTGTAAAGTAAATGCAAATTTTGATTGCCAGGCAAAAATACACAAGTTTGTAACACATTCTTTTGTTTTTCAAGAGGTCTCCCTCCACCTAATGGTTTTATGCTCACACTTATATAGTGTTGTATACTTCATAAACTGTGAAGTATAAAAGTATGAGTTACAATTGTTATTATCATTATCCAGACAAAAAGATCAAGTCCAACCCAGAGTTCGTCCCAGCCCATGTATAAGACATCTTGGAAGCTAGGTTGATTGGCTCCATTGGGTTGAAATGTTCATGTCTAATCTGGGACCCAGGGACTACAGACTGGAAGATATGCCTTAGCTGAGATTGAAAACCAACTTCAAACTCAAAGAAAACTCCAGAATTGACCAGACCTCCTGATGGACCTCTGGATTAAGGATCCACTTAGAGCAGATGCTCCTCTGAGTTAGCTACATAATTTCTTAGTGCCCCAGGCAACTAAGTCTAAGACTAGGAGGTACAGGTCTACATTGGTAATAATAATAGCATTTATATAGCACTTTAAGGTTTGCAAAACTCTTTATATATATTATCTGATTTCACTCTCATAACAACCCTATGAAGTAGGTGTTATTCATTATTACTCTCACTTTAAAGATGTGGAAATTGAAGCCAAGAAAAAGGTTAAACGACTTGCCCAGGATCACACAGCAAGTAAGTACTAGAGGTGAGATTTATTCTGGGGTCTAGTCTTTCACTAAGAGTTTCCTATACTGATTAGATAATGGGTCCTGTGAAAAACAAACAAGAGAGTCATATAATATTAGAGTACCAAAGAGCAATAGGGATATCATTTAGTCAAACACTGTCATTTTAATTAGTGAAGAATCTGACTTGCTCATGATCATATTTAAATGACCTTGCTAGTCAAATGATAGAGCCAAGAACATAGGAACTTTGAATTATAATCTTTTCAGCTACATCACAGTGACTCTCTTGGAATGTCCATCACTTTTGCCTTGTAATTGTGCCACACTGTTGGAAGAGATGAATTTATGTCATCCTATGTATAGAAGCCAAATGATGGAAAAAGTACTGGAGTGAATCAGAAAAGGCTGGCACTAATCCCAGCTCAGCCACAAACTCTTGTATGATCTAGGACACATTATCTTTCTGGGCCTCTAACCAAGTGTTCTTGCCTTATTTGCATCTTAGACTCTTTTGGCAGTCTAATTAAGGCTACCAACCCCTTCTCAGAATAGTCTATTTAAGTGCATAAAATATAATTAATACTATTACACAGGAAACTAATTAAATTGAAAAATAATTATCAACATGTTAGAAAAATACACATATACACAAGTTCATGGACCCTAAGTTAAGAATTTCTATGCCAAGACTTAAAATTGATAGCTACTTCTTTACTTTATTTACCATTATTTCACCTTCTATAATATTCTACATAGGAATAGGGAATAAAGAGCAGACATGATTAAGAAAATTTTTAAGAGAATTCATTGTAACACACTCACATATTAGAATACCACTAGATGAAAACAAATTTTCATTCTTTACCTAATACTTCCAGAGCAATAACATCCTCTTCAAGGTTTTGGCCTTGATCAGATGGTACACTAACTTCACAGCGATACTGTCCAGCATCCTTTCTAGTCACATTTTTAATTCTGATGCTGAAATTGAGCATCTCAGCTCTATCCTTAAAATCACCTTTAAACAAAAAGAAACATAAGTAAGATACTTAAAATTAAATAATAAATACACTGTCATAATACTTATAATTTTAATAAAGTGGAGTAAGAAAAGCTTAATACTTTCAATAAATCTTTTAAAATTCAATTTTATTTTTTTAGTTCCAAATTCTTTCCCTCTCTCCTCCCCCTCCTCTACTCATTGAGAAAGCAAGAAAAATAAAACCCATAAAATGTAGAGTTATATAAAGCAAATTCCTTCATTGAACATGTTGGCTCCCCCCCCCCCCAAAAAAAGGAAGGGAGAGGAAAGGAGAGGAGATATCTATATTCTGAATCCATCAGCAATCTGTTAGGTGGTAGATATCACGTTTCATCATGAGTCTTTTGGAATTGTAATTGATCTTTATGTTAATCAGAGTTCCTAACTGGTTGTGATCTCATGTGTGGTCTGTTCACTGCTCTCCTGGTTTGAATTCTACAAGTTTCTGACCCACTATTGTGTCTTTCTGATTGGAAGTTTCAGTAGAACACTGTTGGACTCAGTCACTAATGGCCTGTTTCAGAAAGACTCAACTGCAGACATCTCTTTGGTCTGGGACTGATGCCCTGGTTATCAGTCAGGCTTACACACTGGGCTAAAGCCTAGAATTTAGTCACAGCTCCATTCCTGGGTTCAGAGCCACACAGCTACATTTCCAGAATTTTTTCCTTGCTCAGTACACAGGTAGGGCCCATGTTAATGACACCCTCTGGATCTCTAAGCTGGGGATTCTCTGTGATCTGTTTCTGCTCTGCTGCCCTCTCTTGACTGTCTTTTGGTTACAGAGGCCTGAAATATCTCACATATGCTCTTGACCAGACTTTGTTCTCAGTGTCCTCAGACCTCTCCGTCTTGCCTCCCTACACAACCCTCAGCTGGAAAAAAGACTCCTTGTGACGTTTTCTTGGTTTTCCTGATCAGAGTTCAGTCTGGTGTATTTTCTAGATTGCTGTGGAAAAGAGTTATTAAATCTTTTATAAATTTCCCCCATTAAAGATATTCTCTAATGCCTCATTATGTCATATGAATGACCCTAGCTTCTTAAAGACCTTCAAGATTTGTCCCCAGGTGAAAATTTGAAGTGGCTTTGTCCCTCCGAGACATAGTCTCTAAAGGCTTAGTTTAAAAGGTGGAGCAGCAGAATATAAAATCTGCTTAGTCTTCCCTATCAATGAAAGCTAATATTTTTATAGCACTTCAAGGTCTATAGAGCACTTTGCAAATATTATCTCATTTGATCCTTAGAGCAATTCTAGGATACAGTTACTATTATTATCCCCATTGACATGTGCTTATTTTAAACTTTGCACATTATCACTAATGTAGCAGATTTCATGTAGTAACAAGGAACAGAAGTGATATCATTATTGCTGAAAGATCCTGTTTCCCTACTGAAAAATTATATTCTATTACCTCCTCTTAGTAAGTCACAGAGCTGCTAAATCAGTTGGAAATGGTAATTTTTGTGCAGCTAAGGACTTGAACGAAAAAGGGAGATTTAGGGACAAAAATAATTCATTTTATTTCTACATATCATATGTTCATGACCATTACCTTCAGAGCCTCATTGAAATTTCTCTCACATGTTTTGGAAAACCAGCTCTGCCCTTTTTTATTTGTCAACTGGAAAACTATGCACTACATATAGTGTTTCACCACTTCCCCTCCCAATGACCTACAAGTCTATAACTTCTTACCTTGAAAAGCTTGCTGATAATAGACAAAGGAGACACTGGGTCCAAGTTTCTTCCATTCTAATCTTGAAGGAGATGTTTTCTTTTGGTACTTACAGGATAAAATTGCTTCTAGGAAAAGGAGATACAATCAGTATTTTCTCACTATCCCTGTGGTAGATTTCACTCTTCTTACTAATAGGTGAACACTCCTTTTTGTACTTTGTATTCCTAATTTGCACTTGACTTCTTGATTGGGTCCTCAGAGAGCAGATGCTGCTTTGGATTCTATGGGTAATCACATAAGTAGTTGCTTTAGTCATTGAGCCCCCAGTAGTGTGTTTCCTATTATCAAACAGACAAAACAACTTCTAGCTAAGAACAGAGGCAGGTAACCCAGTTTGCATACATTTACTCCAGAAGAAAATACAAACAAGCCTCAAAACAGCACTAGACCAAATCATGAACAAGAAATACAGTGAGAAACTGCAGTGACTTTATCAACTGTAGAAATCATCCAAAAACCACAGGCAATAGAAAAGTCAATCTGCCAGAAAAAAAAAATCTATTCATACAAGACAGAAGCCTCCCAACATAATCAGAGATGCCAATAGCATTCACTGCTCTGGGTTTAGAAGCAAAAAAAATAAGAGGGATCCCACAAAAAAGTTCCAGAATTGTTGTAAAATAATAATGTGGCCCTTCAAAGTGATTAGACACAGTAGAAACCAGTTTAAATCTCACTGAGATAGGAATACTACAAGCCCTGGGGCTCTGAGGCTTTGTAATCTGTCCTGAGATTCCATAGAAGGCCCCGAAGAACCAGCCTGCTCACACACAAAAATCCAGCCCAAACCTAACAGCATTCTTAATATAGAGCGTAGAGGTGGAGGTCAGTATGGGAGCCCAGATGACCTAAGAAAAGCCCAAGAAGGGCTGAAATGTAAAAGAGAATCTGCTGATCATGGTACTAGCACAAAGCCCTAGCTCAAGAACTAAGGCTAAAGATATAAAAAGAAGAAACAGAGCAGAGATAGATATCCAAGTCTAACCTAGAAGAAGATAATACCTCCACAACTGCAAGAAAATATTCCAAGCAAAATATGGATTGTCCATAAGGATTACATAAACATCTAGAAGAAATTAAGCATGAGGTTGTAAAAAAAAAATTAAAGCTCTAGAGGAAAGAACTGGAAAAGAAGAGTTTAAAATAGATAGTGGTAAACTTTATCCAAATAATAGATTCCTTTAAAATTTATAATAGACCAAACAGAAATCAATGACTCCATGAAGCAGTAAGAAATATTAAAATAAATTTAAAATAATGGAAAAAATAGAACACATATGTATATATATACATATATATGTATACATGTATATTCTATTTATATATACACATATATGTGTACATATATATATATGTAAATTCAGTTCAAGGAGAGATTACTTAAGAATTACTGGATTCCTGGTCACAAGAACAACAAGATGAGACTAGATATTTTCTCCAATCCCCACAATCTCTCAAACTGCTCCAAAGCAGAAATTATGCACCAAAGTTAAAGCAACTTATTAAGTGTCTATTATGTGTCAGGCACTGTGCTAACCTCTGGAGATACAAAAAGAGGCAAAAGACAATCCCTGCCCTTAGGGAGTTCACAATTTAATGGGAGAGGCAATAAACAAATATATACTAACTAATCATATAAAAGACAAATAGGTAATATTTAATAAAGAGAAAGAATTAAGAATGATTGAGAAAGGCTTCCTGCAAAAAGTTGGATTTTAGTTGGGACTTAAAGAGAATATAAATGCTTTTTATTAAGCCAGTATTTTTATGAAGTCAGTAGGTAGAAATGAAGAAGGGGTGCCTTATAGACATGGGGACAGCCAGAGAAAATGTCTGGAGATGAGAACTGGAGTGTTGTTTTTCACGGAACAGCCAAGAGGCCGGTGTCACTGGATTGACAAGTATGTAAAAGAGAGAAAAATATAGGTAGATTAGAAAGGGGGGCAGCTAGGTGGCACAGTGGATAGAGCATTGGCCCTGGAGTCAGGAGGACCTGAGTTCAAATCTAGCCTCAGACATAATTACTCACTAGATGAGTGACTGGGCAATTTACTTAACCCCAATTGCTTCACCAAAAAAAAAAAGAAAGAAAAGAAGGTTTAGAAGAGTCACTTTATATAATGGGATAGTGAGTTGATAAGGCAAATATAGAAGGACTGCCTAGCAGCAATGAGTGACCAGCTGAGGTTGTGTAACATAAATCTGTAGTGGGCTCAGACCAGTTTGATTTTTTTCTACTTTGGTCAGTAGTATATGTGTAGGAACAAAGGAATGATGGGAGTCATCCAATACTGAGCCTTGGCAGAGTGTAACTGGTTAAATGATAAGGGAGGGTAGGGATTCAATAGAAAAGGATAATGTAGAGTTGAATCAGTTCACCAATGGATCAAGATGTAGAAAAGAGGAGAGAGTGACTAGTTCAAGAGAGATGGCCTATGAGAGAATTGAGAAGCCAAGGATTGGAGGTCAGGTATGGATGAAGACTAGGTTTTTGTAAGAGAAGACAGAGGAAGAAGTGAAAAGCCTATAGATTATTACTGGATAAAGAGATTTTGGAACATTTGAACATGGAGGTAGTACATTTGTGGCTGATAAGATCAAGAGTATGACTATTTTTGTGTGTCACTGAGATAGGGTGCAGGAGCAGGTCATGGGAAGTGAGTAGACTGAGGAACTGAGTGGTTAGGGTGTTTGAAAGAGATTCATATATTCTGAAGTCCCCTAGTACAAGGGCAGAAGTTGTGGAGGAGAGAAAAATTGACAAAATGAGTCTAAGTAGACATAGGGCTGTAGGTGTGATTCTGTTATATTTGGATGATCTCAGAAGAAGAATGGAATGGATAGGGAATAAGAATGCATTGGAAAAGGGGGGGAAGGGAGAGGAAGAATGGGAAAACTTATCTCACAGAAATGGGGTACACAAAGAATTTATACAACAAGAAGGCAACGTGGGGGGTAAATGAACCTCATTCTCATTCAAACTGGTTAAAGGAGGAAAGAATATACATTCTTGTAAGTTGGGTGCAGAAATACATCTTACCCAGTAGTCAAATAGGAAGGAAATTGGTGAAAGGGTTAAGAAGTGAATAAAAAGGATGTTAGATTAAGGGAGGCATTAATCAGAAGAAAACTAGACTCTTAAAGTGGGGGGGGATGGGGAAGAAAAAAAGAGGACAAGTGTAAGGAAATAGGATGGAAAAAATACAGTTAGCAATCACAACTCTGAATGTAAATGATATGAACTCATCCATTAAATAGAAGATGACAGCAAAATAGATTAGAAAACAGAATCCAAAGATATCTTATTTACAGGAAATACAACAGAACGATTCTCACAGTTAAAGTGAGAGGATGGTAGAGAATCTATTATGCTTCATCTGAACTAAAAAATGGCAGAGGTAGCATTTATGATCTGGACAAAACAAAAATAAATAAACCTAGTTAATAGAGACAATCAGGGAAATTACATTTTGCTAAAAGGTGTCATAGACAATTGGTTAATACCAATACTAAACACATATGCCCCCAAAGGCATAGCATCTAAATTTTAAAAGGAAAAGTTAAATGAATTACAGGAAGAAATAGACAGGTAAATCAATCTAAAAAAAATAAGCAAGAAAGAAGTTAAAGATCTGAATAGAAATAGGAATGGTAGACATGTTACATCTCTGGAGAAAACTGAATGGGAATAAAAAGGAGTACACCTATTTCTCAGCATTGCATTTTGCAAGAATTCTCCCTGTATTAGGGCATCAAAATCCTCACAAACAAATGCAGAAAAGCATATATGTTAAGATACCTTTTACAGACCATAATACAATAAAAACTTCATCTAATTGCCCTTGAAACAAAAATTAAAAATTAATTGGACACTAAATAACTTGATTCTAAAGAATGGGTGAGTCAGAGAACAATTTCTAGAAACAACAATAATTTCATTAAAGATAATAATAATAATAATGAGACAACATAGCAAAATTTGTGGGATGCAGCCAAAGCAGTAATTAGGGGGATAGTATATTTCTAAACTTTTTTATCAATAAAAGAAAAAAAGAGCCAATCAATGAATTGCATCTGCAGCCAAAAAACAAACAAACCAAAAACCTTAAAAAACCAAGTTAACTCCACCTACTAAAGGCCAAAATAGAAATCCTAAAAATCAAAACAGATTAACAAAATTGAAAATTTAAAAATCATTGAAATAATAAATAATACCAGGAGATGACTTTTCCGAAAAACTATTAAAATAAATAAGACATTACCTAATTTCATTAAAGGGAAAAAAAATGATCACTATATGAAAAAGATTAATTCACAATCAATGAAGAAGAAATAAAAGCAATAATTAGGACCTATATCTTCCAACTATATGCCAATCAAATTGGCAATTTAAATGAAATGGAGAATATTTATAAAAACATAAATTACTCAGATTAACAGAAAAAGAAATAGAATATTTAAACAACCCTCTCTTAGAAAGAAGACATTTAAAAAGTCACAAATTACTCCACCCTCAAAAAAAAAAACAACCAAACATCACCCAGTAACAAAAAAGCAAATTCCACCAACCATTTGAAGAATGATTAATTCTAATGTTACATAAGCTATCTGAAAAACTAGGTCAGGAAGAGATCCTACCAAATTCCTTCTTTGATGCAAATATGGTCTTGATACCTAAGGCAAGGAGAGGCAAAACAAAGAAAGAAAACTAGAGGCCAATTTTCCTAATGAATACTGATTTGAACATTTTAAACAAAATATTAGCAAGAAAACTAGAGCAACAGATCAAAAAGATCTTACACTATGACCAGGTTGGATTTATACCAACAATGCAGGACTGGTTCAATGACAAGAAAATTATAAGCATAATTGACCATACTAATAAAAAAATATATCATTCAATAGCTGTAGAACAACCTTTTAAAATTACTAAATTATTATTAAATAAATAATCATATATAGAATATATAATAAATTATATATACATAAATAAAAATTATCAAAAATACTAGAAAGTACAGGAATAAATGGAACTTTTCTTAAAATGATAAGTAATCTCTGTCTAAAACCAAAAGAAAATATTATATTCAATGAATATAAGTAAGAAGCTTTTCTAGTAAGATCAGGGATAAAGCAAGGATGTCTATTATCCACATTATTATTCAAGATCTGGCAGAAATTAGGTATAGATAAACTTCTTACTCCAAATACCAATATAAGCTCAAAAGGGGTAAATGGTTTATACATAAAGTGTGATATCATAAGCAAATCAGAGAAACATGGAAGAAATTACCTTTAAGATCTATGGATAGGGGGAGAGGTCATGACCAAACAAGAGATAACCTCCCAGGAGATAAAATGAATAATTTTGATTCCATAAAATTAAAAAGGTTTTGCATAAAATAAACCAATGCAGCTAAAACTAGAAAAGAAACAGGATATTGGTGACGGTATTGGTTTCATCGCATCAAGTTTCTGTGGCAAAGGTCTCACTTCTAAGATATAGGGGGAACTGAGTCAAATTTATATGAATGAGATGCATTTCCCAATTGAAAAATGATCAAGGGGCATGAACAAGCAGTTTTCAAAGGAAGCAATCATAGCTATCAATAGGCATAGAAAATGTTCTAAATCACCAGTAATTAGAGAAATGCAAATTAAAATAACTCCGTGGTACCACCTCACACTCATCAAATTCATTAAGATGATGAAAAAGGAAAATGATAAATGTTGGATGGGTTGTGGGAAAACAGGTACACTAATGTAGTATTGATGGAGTTGTGAACTAGGCCATCCATTCTGGAAATCAGTCTGAAACAATGCCTCAAAAGCTATTAAACTGTGCATATCCTTTAACCCAGCAAGACTGTTACTAAATCTATACACCAAAGAGATGAAAGTAAAGGGAAAAGACTCCTTATGTACTTACAGTAGCCATTTTTGTGGTGGCAAAGAATATGCTCTCTACATTACACTAGAATTCCAGTTTTTATTTTAAGAACATTTGCTATGATTTGGAACTATACTCATAGGCTATAAAACTGCATACCCTTGATTCAGCAATATCACTACTGGGTTTTATCCCAACAAGACTAAAAAAAAGGGAAAAGGACCCATTTGTACAAAAACTATTTAGAGCAGTTCTTTTTGTGGTGGCAAAGAGTTGGAAATAGAAGGAATGTCCATATGGACATGACTTAATCTTTCTCAGCCTTAGTTTCATTGTCTGCAAAATGGGGATAATAATAGCACCTCCCTTATAGAGTTGAGTTGAGGATCAAATGATATAACGTGTAAAACATCTTGCAATACTTAGTGTTAAATAAACGGTAGGTACAATTGATGATGATGATGATGACCCTCTCCAGCAAAGAAATGAGGAAAAGTCATGGAATGTTTTTTCTTGGTATGATGACTGTAAAATGTTTGTGCTTTTCTTCTTCTTTTTTTTTAATTAAATTTTTTGAATCAGCAAAAATTTACCTTTTCTCCCTCCTAACCCCACTACTCTCAACTGAGAATGAAAGAAAAACAAAATTCCCATTACAAACACGCAGTCAAGCAAAACAAATTGAACATGTCTAAAAGAAAAAAGAAATTAATATATACACATATATATGTACATACAAATACATATAGGCATACATGTCTCATTCTGTACTCTGAGGCTTTTACTTCTATGTCAGGAGGTGGGTAACATGTTTTGTCACTAGTCCTCTGGAATTGTGATTGGTCATACACTCATCAAAGTTCCTCAGTCTTTCAAAGGTGTTTGTCTCTGCAATACTGTACAAATTGTTCTGGTTAAGTTCACTTCATTCTGCATCAGTTCCATTTCCACCCCCTCAGTTTTCTCTGAAACCATCCCCTTTATTATTTCTTAAAGCACAACAGCACTCCATTAAATTTACATACTACAACCTGTTCAGCCATTTCCCAATTTATAGTAGCCTGCTCAGATTCCTGTTCTTCGCCACCTCAATATAAGTATAATTTTTTTACATCCTTATTTAGAGTTTGTTTTGCTTAGGACTAATGCCTCCCTGAATGTACCCCCTCCTTTAATTCACTCTGCTCCTTTTCTCCCCTTTCCCTCCTATTTACCTATTGGGCAAAATGTTTTTCCTTACTTCCTTATTACTTGTGTGTGTGTGTGTGTGTGTGTGTGTGTGTGTGTGTGTGTATTCTTCTTTCCTTTGGCCAATTCAGATGAGAGTGAGGTTCAAGTGTCAGCCACCCTACCTCTTCCTCCTTGCTTGTATATATAGACTTCTCCTTGCCCACTCCAACTATGTGAGATAATTTTCCCTAACCTTACTCCCAAGCCCTGCTCGTATTCCTCTTCCCTTCTCTTTCTAGTCTTCTTTTAATATCATCAAGACAAGACAGAACTACTCCCAGTACTTTAGTCTAAGTAGACTCTATGCCCCCTGATGACGATAGGGTTCAAGTAGACACACATATCATTTTTCCATATTACAAAATAAGCAGTTTATTCTTGTTTTGTCCTTTGTCATTGTTCATTCCTGTGTTTTTCTATTTCTTTTAACTCTCGCGTTTGAATTTTAAATTTCTATGTAACTCTGGTCTTTTCATAAGGAATGCTTAGAAGTCCTGTATTTACTTAAAAGTCTATTTTTTCTCCTGTAGGTTTATACTCAATCTTTTTTTCAGATAATCAGGATTAAGTGACTTGCCCAGGATCACACAGCTAGTACCTGAGGCTGGATATGAACTCAGGTCTTCCTGACTCCAGGGCCAGTGCTCTATCGACTGTGCCACCTAGCTGCCTTAGGTTCCCCACTTTTTTTTAATACTCATTCTTGCTGGGTAAGTTATTCTTGGTTAAAAGCCTATATATGCTTTGCTTTCTAAAATATATTGCATGCTCTCTGCTCCTTTAAAGTGGTGGTTACTCCTGACTGTGACTCCTTGGTACTCAAATTCTTTCTTTTTGACTGCTTGCAGTACTTTTCCTGACCCAGAAGCTTAGGGTTTTGACTATAATGTTTCTGGGAATTGCATTTGGGAATCTCTTTCAGGAGGTGACCAGTAAATTCTTTCTATTTCCACTTTGTCCTTTGGTTCTATTAAGTTTGGGCAGTTTTCTTTTAAGATTTCTTGAAATATAATGTCTAAACATTTTTGGGAGGGAGGGATGACTTTCAGGCACTCCATTGAGTCTTAAATTTCTTTTCTTTGATCTGTTTTTCATATCGTTTGTTTTGGTTATAAGATACCTTACCTTTGCCTCTAAGTCTTTTTTGACTCTGTTTTAATATTTTTTGTTGCCTCATGAAATCACTGGATTCCATTTGGTTCATTCTAATTTTCATGGGCTTAATTGCTTGAGCAAGGTCTTACACCTCTTGGGCCAAGTTGTTGATTCCCTTTATAATTCTCTCTTCCATGGTTCTCATTTATTTTCCATTTTTTCTCTAGTATTCACACATCACTTATAAAAACATTTAAACTTAAAAACAAAATAAAACAATACCTTCTTGCTTCACCTCTTCTAGGAATTCAAATATTCAAATAGAAATTTTGCCCAGGTTTTTTCCCCCCCTTTCTGAAACCTTGCTTGTAGACTTTTTGGAATTATTCTCTTCTTCTGGTTCGTGTCTTGAGTTTTCCTGCCACAATAACAGATCTTTAAGTGTTCTTGTTTGTTTGTTTGCTCATTCTTCCAGTCTAATTTCTGACTTTGACTTGCAGTTTGGTCTAGTCTTATGGCACTTCTGGGGAGAAGGTCTGAGCTGTTCCTGGGCTGCTTTCTTGGGTTACTGAGTGTCATGTTATTCCAGAATCTCAAGGACCGGGTGGGGACCTGCAAGCTAGTATTGCATCCAAAGTGGTCTGATCTTTGGCAAAATCTGACTGCAGCTTCCTTGATGTGAGCTCTGCAAGTCCTGGACCTGGGTTTGGACCTGAGCCATGGTGGAATATTGCTGCACTCAGCCCCATCAGTCAGCTGGAAAGCTCTGATGGTTTAGAGTACAAGCATTGTGAGTTTTTTTTTTTTTGTTTGGGATTCCCGCCCTGGTTATTCCTGACTGCAGGCTTCAGAGTAGGCTAGAGTAGAGGTTCCCAAACTTATTTGGCCTACCGCTCCCTTTAAAAAAAATTACTCAGTGCCCCCCGGAAATCTACTTTCTTTAACCCTTCAATGTTTTTTTATTTAAAAAAAAAATTTTTTTTTAGGCAATTGGGGTTAAGTGACTTGCCCAGGGTCACACAGCTAGTAAGTATCAAGTGTTTGGTCTGAGGCCACATTTGAACTCAAGTCCTCCTGACTTCAGGGCCAGTGCTCTATCCACTGCGCCACCTAGCTGCCCCTTCAATGTTTTTTAAAATTTGCATCATTTCAGAAAAATAGAAAATTTTTTTTAAAGTGATGCATCTTAAATTTAATAATTTATTGTAAATTTGTGATTTTTTTTCCTGCATTGAAATTTTGATGATTCAATATTGGGTCATGTAACCATATAGTATCGTATTATAAACAAGTCATTATATGCACACATTCCTGCTAATGTATGCTGGGCTTCTCAACACTCACCTGCCAACACCTGTTTGTTAAGACATGCCAGCAGACTTGACCATTGACAGGTTATAACTTACATTTTGTGTGTTTATTTGGAAAATAACGTAAACACTATGACTTTAACTCTGTTACACAACAAATGAAACATGCAGTTTTTCAAAAGTTTCTTATCTTTTCTTTTTTCCCTATATTTCCACTGCCCCCTTATTTTTATTCAATGCCCCACAATTGCACCCGACGCTACTACTGCTCCTCCATTGTTTCAGCATCCTCCAATGGGCTGGAGGGTAGAATTGGTCTGGTCTGAGCTATACCACTATTGCTTGCTTCTGAACTTCCTCCTTGCTCTGTACATAGTCTAGGACCTAAAACCACTCTTTACCTCAGAACCTCAGATCTCTGAATGCAGGTCCCTTTCTCGGTCCATACTGCATCTAGGACTGGGTATTAGGTGACAATGCCGTCAGTTGGTGCCTGTTCCTGCACACCGCACAAGGCACTCCAGGATGAGTCAGGGACCTTCTCTTGCCCTGATGTCATTCCCTCTGTCCTAGAGTACTCATTCCTGCATGCTCTTGGCAGAATGTTCTCCATGGCAGACCCATTCTCTGTGTCCATAGACCTCTCTTGTCTCCCTATGCTGACCTGACCTGGAAAAGTGACTTAATGTGAATTTTTCTTAGATTTCCCATCAGGATTCACTCTAGTGATTTATACCTGTTTGGAGAGTTTTGAGGGTTTTTCGTTGTTTTTTTGGGGAGGACCTCACTGTACTGCTTCCTGCTACTCCAAGAGCTTGCCTTTGTCTCTTACTCTCAGAGCCCCCTCTTGTGGGGAAGAAATAATATCTCACTTAAGAACTCCAGTTGAAGCAAGAAACTAGAAGTAGAGATAAAGTCCATAATTTGTTACCCAGAGTACCCGCTGCAGCTGGCAACAACTAGGACCAGAAGAGTAACTCCAAGCAGCTATCATGCAAGACAAGCAGAAGACAGTGCTCATCAGAGACTACACGCAAAGTTCAAGTGTCTAGCAGAGGTGGACCACACAAAACCAGCAGGCTCTGTGGGAATAGCTTGATATCTCCAGAAGACACTGGTGACAGGTGAATTGACTCTCCAAGTATGTCTCGTCCACATGTGTTTCTGCCCCAACCACATGTGATCTCTATTTGTATTCACTCTTCCAACTGATGGTACAAATATTTATGGAAAAGTGTTTCAGATTGTTGGTGGGAAATACATTTTGCTACTTTTCTTAGTGTGTTATTTCATTATTATTATGCCTTTGCTTTGAACTAACTTTGTCCTCTGGCTGACTAGCAAAAGTAAACATATCTGTGGGGACTTGTGAAGCACGGTTTATTTTTTGTTTTCTTTAGAAAAAGGAAGCTTGCAGAGTACCTCAATCCTGGGCTAGTCTTATTTGGGAGATCCACTGTGGATGTTGGAGGTTGCCTTTAAGTGTTAAATAGTCTTTTATTGATAATGGCAAAACTCCACTTAATTGAAGTTGCATTATGACCATGTTTACAAATGTTCCATCACTGCTTTATATCATGGATATATCTCTAAAAAGTTTAATATAAATCTAACTTTAAGTGAAAAATGAACCACATAGAATAAATAAAAATAAATGAATAAAGGAAATTTATGCTGAGTCCTTCTGGAACACAAATATACAAACTGCTACATTAGACACAATTTCTCAGTTTTATGATTGGTAGTTGGGGCAGGACTAACTTTATAATAGTGCCTATACAATGGGCAGCTAGGTGATACAGTAGAGAGGGTGATAAGCCTGGAGACAGGAAGACTCTTCTTTGTGAGTTCAAATCTGGCCTCAGACATTTACCAGCTGTGTGACCCAGGGCAAGTCACTTAACTCTGTTTGCCTCAGTTTCTTCAGCTGTAAAATGAGCTGGAGAAGGAAATGGTAAACTAGAATCTTTGCCAAGAAAACCAAATAGGGTTGTGAAGAGTAAGACAGGACTGAAAACAACTGAGCAACAAAAATGCTATAGAAGTCAACTGACTTTGATTCTAAATCTTTCCACTGCCCCATTCTATTTCTCAGTGTCTTGCACATTAAAGCCACTTAATACATTTTTGTTGCATTGAATTTTAAGTTTCCTAGAATATATTTCATATCAATGTCATCCACCTCCAGATGTGAATTGACGCATTTTTTTCCTCTTTATTTTTCTTGCTTTTCCCCCCCAAGTAGCTAATGTGGAAATATGTTTTGTATGACTTCAAATATATAATGGATATCATACTTCTTTCCCTCTCAATAGGTGGGGGAGGGGGTGAAGGGAAAGAGAGAAATTAGAACCAAAAATTAAAAAAAAAATATACTTCATATAAAAGAGAATTGGAAGGATAGGGAAGGGAGAGGCAGAGATAAAGAAAGGAAAAGAAAGTAGGAAAAAACAACCTAATTAAGAGATGTTATTCTTTATAAATATGAACACTAAAAATATATCCTGTTACAATAGTACTACAACTATGCGGTAAAGACTAATGCGTGCTAGGGGATTTATCTGAGGAAACTTGTAGTTCCGCACTATTCAACAAGAAGAGTGGGTGGTGTCTTCCTGAACTCTGGATTTCAGTTAAATTTCCTTCCAACAATTAAACACACACCCACACTTCAAGTAGTCATAACTTCTAACTCTTCATCTTTTCCTATGTGATCTTAAACGTGAAATGTAATGCTAAAATAATATTACGTGAAGCTCTACTCTTTTAAATTAATTTTTATGAAAAGCTTCATATGAACAAAATCAATTAAATATATTTTATGACTATAATTAAATACATACATTTCAACATATATATTTTCATAGCATTTTTGTCCATTCATTTGTACATTTTTCTTTTATATATAGTCAATCTATTCTCTTTTTCTAGTTCTGCTTTCTTTTCACAGCACCCTTTCATATAGCTTGGCCATGATTCTTTATATCCCTCATAACTATCAATCTTAACTTCATTAAAGGATTCCTTCATACTAATATACAATATATGGTATAGCCCAATAGGTGGGTAGTCTCAGTTGTTTCAAATCTTACAGTGATTTAATAATAATAATATAATAATAATAATTACTATTATTATTTATATGGCCCCTCTCTGTGCCAGGCACCGTGCTCAGCCCTTTAAAATATTATCTCATTTGAACTTCACAATAACCCTAGGTGCTATTATTATCCCCATTTTACAAATGAAGAAACTGAGACAAACAGGTTCAGTGACTTGCCCAAGGTCACATAGCTAGTAAGTGTCTGAGGTTGGATTTGAACTCTCATCTTATAAGGCTCTAAATATTTTTGAACATCATCCCTGCCCCTTTGGGATAAATTTCTCCAAAGCTCATTCTTCAGGAGTGGGAGTCTATATTTCTTTTTGGGGGCATTTGCTGGAACTGGTGGAAAAGTGCTAGCACTAGAGGTATACACTTGAGGTTTCCCTTGGTCTGCCTTTAAAGTTCAGATCACTTGGCTCACTCAGAAGTGTTTTTGGTCAGAAGTGGCCTGTTCAGTTCTAGGGGTGGGGCTAGCTTTACTTGACCTTCTATGACTGATGAGGGTCCAAGCAATCAATGTTTTTTCTTTTGTCTTGCTTCTTAGGGAATAGGGTCCCTAGTTGGAAGCAATCTGTTGGCTTAGTGGGGAGACCTTGGGAGGTTGTTCCATACCTATATGAAGAGGAGAATGAGGATTAGGGAGAGAAGATTCTGCTGGAGCTTCCAAGAACCAGTCTTCAAGGAAGGTAAGCATTGTGCTCTGTTGACTTCACTTTTTTTTTTTTTAAGTTCTTGTTTTGGGGTAGAACTTTGGTTCTGTAAATTCTTGGATGCCAAGATAGCTCTTCAAATTATTTAATGTTCAAGAAGAAAGAAATCTGGACCTCCTTTTCTACCTTCTTGTTGTCCACTGCATGAAGGGTAAAGCTGCTTGAACTCGGTGGCATTATCAAAGCCTGGGCAGCTGAAGAAGGCTACCTCTCTCAAGGAAGCTCAAGGGACTTCTGAGTGATCTTGAGAATACGAGTCTCAAAGAGGTCTCCCAGAGTGCATGTAGTGGGTCATAGGCATGGCCCACCAACAGCTCACAGCACAGCTCCCTGGGGAAGTAGGCCTGGATGGACCTTAATTTTCCCAATCTCCTCCTCTAGGGCAGAATAGATATAATATAGACACCACCACACCATATTCAAGTCTTCCTGGAGCACTTGCTCTTTCTGAAAGTTCTTCAGGAATTCCACATTCTGTGCCTGGGCATCCTCAATACCAGCTCAGGTTGCTCTGCTTTGACAGTTTCCACCATGATCTTTCTTTTCCTTTCTTGGCTTCCACCTGTACTTCCCTTTCCCCGGAGTGTTGGGCTCAAAGTTATGAGCTGTGCTCAGGAATATTGTAAAATTCAAATGAGATAATGGATGTAAAGCATTTCATAAATCTTTTGAAGTACTATATAAATGTTAATTATTATTATGTATTATTTCTATTATTTTTAATCTGAATTTACCAGGTGTCCAGGCTGGTAATAACTTCATTCACTGACCACTCTCACTGACCTCAAGCAATCTTTATAGAGCAATGCAGAGATATGCTGGTAAATTTTTTAACAACTGGGTCTCCAGGGGAAAAAAATGTAAGCACACAAACTTTCCACATTAGCCATGCTGCAGAAAAAACAAACAAACCAAACCAAGAAAAATAAAGAAAGTGAAAAAAATATGCTTTAATCTGCACTCAAAGTTTAACAATTCTCTCTTTGGAGGTGGAGAGCATTTTTCATCATAAGCCCTTAAGAATTGTGGGTCACAGTTAGTCATCATTACAATATTGCTGTTACTATATACAATGGTCTCCTAGTTCTGTTCACTTCACTTTTCATCAGCTTATACAAGTCTTCCCAGATTTTTTTTAACCCATTCCCCTTATCATTTCTTATAGCACAATAGTATTCTATCACAATCATCTACCATAACTTGTTCAGCCATTCCTCAATTGATGGGTATCCCCTCAATTTCCAATTCTTTGCCAATTCCAAAAAGAGCTGGCATAAATATTTTTGTACATAGAGGTCCTTTTCCTTTTTCTTTTATCTCTTTGAGGGTACAGGCCTAGTAGTAGTATTGAGTCAAAGAGTACGCCCTTTGGGCATAGTTCCAAATTGCTCTCCAGAATGGTTGAATCAGTTCACAGCTCTATCAACAATGCATTACTGTCCCAATTTTTCCACATCCCCTCCAACATTTGTCATTTTTCTTTTGTATCATCTTAGCCAATCTGATAGGTGTGAGGTACCTCAGAGCTGTTTTAATGTGCATTTCTCTTATTATTAGTGATTTAGAGAATTTTTTCACGTGACTATTGATAGCTTTGGTTTCTTCTTCTGAAAACCGCCTGTTCATACCCCATGACCAACTGGGGAAAAGTACACACACACATATACACACACAGACACATACGCTTTTAAGGTTAATATGCATTATTGTCACTTTTGAAAGTCTAAAAATCAACAAAACAATAAATCACACAAGTTTATTTGTAGCAATTATGATTTCTGAAGCATAAATAGCCACACTAAAAATCAACAATTAGCTCTTTTCCAGAGCACCGCTGGATGTGCCCAAGTCTTCCAGGTTCCTCAGTTGTTTTCAAAATTAGCTGAGCACAGACAGTGCTCAAATATATCTGTTTTTCCACAGCTTTGGGCTTTATCCTTTAAACTATGTTTAGCATTTTTGTGGGAGGTGAGGTTGGTTGTATCTAAAAGTTGTTTTAATTTTCTGTTCTTAGACTCTCTGGGTGAAGGTCTTGTTCACTCAATGAGTGACAGCATGTGGGAAGCCATTAAGGCATAAGAACCAATTTCCCCTTCCTCCTGGTTAGGTGACTAAGAACTGGACTTGGGCTTTTAGTCCTTTTTGTTTACCCAACCCTGAAGCTTGAACTACAGGGACCTTGGAGCTCAGGACTCCAGGCCAGATGTTGCAACTAGCTTAGCTCATGTACTACCTCTTCCTGGAAACTTTCCCTGCTTCCACTAGTTGATAGGACTTCCGGTTTCCCATCTATCTGTCATCTCTATCATTTATCCATGCATGTATCCATATATTTGTGTATATATATCTGTGTAAATATAAACATATCTTTATATACACATGTGTGTATATAAATATATACATTTATACATATATGTGTGTACAGTTATACACATACATTTACATGTTTGGTGCATGCTCAGATCATCTAAGATGGAAGCACCCTAATGAGAGAGGATGTTAGAGATTGCTTCTGGGAAGCAAGGGCTGATGTGACTGTGGACATTCTGCACTGCTCTAACGCAAGGCTGGGAGCAGCCTTTTTTCATTGGCTGCACATCATTTTACCTTTCTTGCCCCAATCTCTATTGACCTCCAATCTTGCATCTCTAGTTGCCTTTCAGACATCTCAAATTGGATGACCAATCTTAAACTCAATATGTCCAAAACAGAACTCATTATTTTTCCTCCTAAACCCTCCTCCCTCCTCCAATCCCTATCAATATAGAGAACAACACCATCCTCCTAGTCTCTCAGGCTTGTAACCTGGAAATCATACTGGATTTCTCATTATCTCCCACCCCCACTCCCACCCCCATATGCAATCTGTTGCCAAGACCTGACAATTTCACTTTTTCAACATCTCTTGAATGGGCCCCCTTCTCATACATTGCCACCACTCTAGTACAAGCCCTCATAACCTCACACCTGGATTGCTGCAATAGTCAGATGGTGGATCTGCCTGTCTCAAGTCTCTCCCCACTCCAAAACATCATCCATTCATCTACTAAAGTGATTTTCCTAAAGTGTAAGTCTGATCATGTCACCACCACCCTCTCCCCCAACTCAATAAACTCCAATGGCTTGCTATTGCCTCCAGGAACAAATAGAAAACGATCTGTTTAGCATTCATAGCCCTTTATAACCTAGCCCTCTTCTATCTTAGTGTTCTTACACTTTACTCCCCAATATATACTCTTTGATTCAGTGACACTGGCCTTCTGGCTGTTCAATGAACAAAACACTATCTCCTGACTCTGGGCATATTCTCTAGCTGTCCCCCATGCCTGGTATGTTCTCCTTCCTCTTCTCCAATCACTGACCTTAATGGCTTCCTTTAAGTTACAACTAAAATCCTACCTTCTATGGGAAGCTTTCTCTAGTCCCCTTAATTCTAGTACTTTCCCTTTATTACTTATTTCTTATTTATCCTGCATATAAATTGCTTTGTATATATTTGTTTGCATGTGTTGTCTCCCCCACTAGATTGTAAGCTCCTTGAGGGCAGGGACCATCTTTTGCCTCTTTTTTTTTTATCCTTAGTGCTATCATAGTACTTGCTGTACAGCAGGTGCTTAATAAATGTTTAGATAGACTGGGACAGTCTCTTTCAGCATCATGCAGGGGTGAACGACTTGTTCACTCACTGAGTGACAGTATGTTTGTAAACCATTAAGGCCTGAAGGCCAGTTTCCCCTTCCCCTGACCATGTGCCTGAGAAACAGATTTGGAATTGTATTTGGAATACTCAACCCTGAAGCTTGAGCTTTGGGGACCTTGGAGCTCAGAACTCCAGGCTAGATGTTGCAATCAGCTCAGCAGGGAAGACCTGAGAAGCCAAGGTCCTAGAACAGTGCAGGGAATAGGGGGGAGTCTTTGTATTTGGAACTTGGTAGTACTAATGTCATGTAGGAACTGAGCTAAACTGTGAAACTAATCCCATTACCCTACTCAGAGAACAGAGATGGTTGGTGATTATAGCCCTGAGGTATGGGATAGAAAATATTTATATAGTTGTTCCACCTATACCTTTATAGGTATTTATACAAATATTCCTTTGTAAAAGCTAATCTGGCCTTAAGTGATTAAATGGAATTGGAGGTACCCATTAAATTCAGTGGGAACACAAATGGTGGGGGATTAAGCTAATATCTGAAATAAGAGCTCCCGTTCTAACATCCTAAGGGTAGTTGAGAACTCTGGAGAAGGGGCAAAATGTAATGAAATCAGTGTTAAGGCAGTGGGGACCAAAGAATCACACACACATGTGTGTATGTATATGCACACATACATATGTAACACATATATGTATATACATGTCATCATGCACTATACACATATGTATATATGTATGTATTATGCTTTATCCACCATTAGAACATAAGCTCATTGAGGACAGAAACTGTTTTTAGGATTGTCTTGGTATCCCTAAATCCTTGTGCATATTAAACACTTAATAAAGACTTATTGGATTGGATTGGAAACCTGCCCTCTGGGGTCAAGAAGAAATCTAATTCCTCTAATATGTGACAATTCTTCAAATATTTAAAGATTTCCGTTTTCTTCTATAGTTTTAATAATTTTTTTAAATCCACAATGACACATGTTCAATAAATAAGTTGCTTCAAAAATATTAAATAAATCCAATTATAATTTGAAATCTTATTCAAGATGTAGATCTGTTTCTTTTTTTAACCACTTTGCTAACTTTCTTAATTATATTATGTTCTCCTCCAAATACACTTACTTCCCCAACTTTGATATAATGTTTAATACCTTCATATCTTTAGTTCTTCCCTTACATAAAATTGAGAAATCTAGATGGCTTCTTTTCTCTACCACCACTCATCTACCCAATCCTCTTCCTATATCAGGGTTTCTTAACTTTTTTTGTGTGTCATGGACACCTTTGGCAGTCTGGTGAAATATCTGGAACACTTCTCAAAATAATATTTCATAAAGCATAAAGTAAAATATATAAGATTACAACAGAAATCAATTATACTGAAATTTAGTTATCAAAAAATTTTTTTTAAAACAAACATAGATTTCAGGGTTAAGAATCCCTTTTCTATACTCTAATCCTTTTCCTAATTGTTCCAAGAAGAACCACACAAGTATCCACTTCCTCTTAATATACTCTTATAATTTCTTTCTTTCTTTCTTTCTTTTTTGGTGAGGCAATTGGGGATAGGTGACTTGCCCAGAGTCACACAGTTAGTGAGTGTTATGTATCTGAGGCCGAATTTGAACTCAGGTTCTCCTAACTCCAGGGCCAGTGTTCTATCCACTGTGCCACCTAGCTGCCCCAACTCTTATAATTTCAAACACTTTGTTTTACACAAAATATCCACTCCTGAAAAGTAATATGTAAATAAACATCTTGTAAGTAAAATAATTTTCTCATTGACATATATAAGAATGCTTTATTCATCAAGAACACAATATATTTTCAATTGGCAACAATGTACAACTTGTATTAGCTTTAAGTTTCTCTGACCCCCAGCAACTATCAGGTTAATTATCTGTAAATACTAAGATTTAACTAATTATCTTCCTAGAGTACAATGCCAAATGACATCCAGTTCAACTATTAGTTTCTATCTGGGCCACTCTCATCGCTACAGATCCTTAACTCTTAACCCTAATACATACCACAATATATTACTGGTATTAGAAAAATTCGAAGTGTATACTATACTGATTAAGAGTTAGTTGCATCATTTTTGCCAGTAAAGAAGACAAATGCTTTAATGTTGCAGTGGAGCTGTGACCTTGTTGATGTGATACTCTCTCCAACAAAACAGAGTACAATATAACTATACTTTCCCATCCAGTGCAACTCTTGTTCATATCCTGTAAATTCATCATAGAGGATCAGGTTACACATTGGTCTCTCTGATACCTGGTACATGACCAAAGCATCATTTTCTCTGATGACTCAACATCAACAATATCAACAAAGATATTCTCAACATCATCTTTTAGTTTTGTTTTAATATTTTTTGCTGTCTCGTGGAATTATTGGCTTCTATTTGGTTCACTCTAATTTTCAGGGAGTCTGTTGCTTGACAACGTTTTGTACTTCATGTGTCAAATTCTTAATTCTCTTTCCAATTCTTTCTTCCATAATTTACATTTCTTTCCCAAGTTTTTCCTCAATGTCTCTCTTTTCATTTATAAAACCAATTTTTAAAAAAATATCTTTTAAAAAAATCTCACTTCATCTCTTTCATGAACTCTATTTGAATTTGTGCCTGTGGAGAAAATATTTATTCTTTTTTTGGTGAGGCAAGGGGGTTAAGCGACTTGCTCAGAATCACACAGCTAGTAAGTGTGAGGATGGATTTGAACTCAGGTCCTCCTGACTCCAGGGCCAGTACTCTATCCACTGTGCTACCTAGCTGCCCCCCAAATATTTATTCTTTATTAGTATTGTTGAACCTAGCTTTATGTGGCTGGAAAATTGTCTAACCCAAAAACCTTATTGTAGAGGTCAGGCTGACCTTAGTGATTCTAGGAAAGTCAGATGGTTGTAAAGAGTGCTTAAATCTCACCCATTGCTTGTTCTGGGTCCACCCAAAGCTTGTGTTTTGGATTCTACTCAAAACTTCCATTTTGGGTTCTCCAAATTAGAGTGATTTATCTGCTGATATCTATCTCAAACTGCCCTTCTCTTAGAGAATACCTATTACCAACATGAGGCCAATCAGGCAAATGTCTTTATACCCTTGTCTGAACTCTACATGATGTATCCTCACAAAAACCTGGGAAGGGATCCCAGCCTTCTTTCTGATTCTCTCCTTACTAAACAAGCTAATGAATTTCTTTCTAAAATTATTTCAGATTTGGGGGTTTGTTCTCATGACTAACATGCTGAAGTTGTGTTTTTCTGAGGCTTTGCTTGTAGATATTTTGGTGTCATTCTCTTCTTCTGGGTTGTGTCTTGAATCTTCCTGCTACCACAGAGCTTTTTAGTGGGATTCTTTCTTTTTAGTGCTCATTCTTCTAGCCTACTTCCTTACTTCAAACTTGGTTATTCGTTTTCTAGGTCCCACTCTGCACACTCTGGAGGGAAGGTGTGGACTTGTCCTGCTGTTGCTTTCTTGGGGTATTGAGTGTTGTGTCGTTCCAGGATCTCAGGAAAAACTCAGATTAGGGATCTGTAAGCTTTCAGTACTACCAAAGTGGTCTGATTCAGGACAACTCTGATTGCTGGGCTCCCTGGTCTAGGTTCTGCAAATTCTTGAGCTGGGTTTGGGTGTGTGCAACAGGTCAGCTAGCCTGACTCCTTTGGAATTTGAGTAGATTATTGCTGGACTTAGCCCTTAATAGCCAGCTGGAATGTTCTGCTAATTCAGAGTGACAGAACTGTAGGTTTCCTTTTGGTCTAGTATTCCTGCACTGGTTATTTTTCTACAGGTTTTAGAACAGTCTAGGTGTTATAATTTCTTTTCTGGGGTCAGAAACACACAGCTGTTGTTTGCTTCTGAACTTGGTCCTCTTTCAGTACACAGCCCAACGCCTGCAACCATTCTTTACACCAGAACTTCACCCCAGGCACCATGGAATCATAAATGTCCATCCACAGTCCACTCTGGATCAGTAACCTGGGACTAGGTAATGGGCTATAAAGCTACCTGTTACCACATCTTGCATGAAATTGAGGTGCCTTGCTATGGGTCTGGGACCTTAGCTGGTCTTGGTGCACAGCTGCAATCCTCTTTTAGTCCCTGGGCATGGAAATTCTCTTTGGGGTGACCTCCAGGCCAGACCTCAGTCCCAATGTCCATAAACATCTCTGTTTGTGTCTGTATGCTGAACTAGGCTGGCAAAGTAACTCACTGTGACTTTTTCTTGAATTTGCCTATCAGCATTCAGTATATTAGGTTTTCTGGATTGTTTGGAGACCTTTTGTGAGAGGGAGTTTGCTGTATTCCTGCTATTCCACCATCTTGGCTCTGTCTTAATCTATTTTAAACTTTTGATATGTTGAACCCAGGTATCTTAATAGATACCACTCAATGTTCTAACCTGTCAAGATCTTAATAATGCTTTGCTGATTGATTAATTGATTCAATCTATCATGCAGTGTTAGTTATCCCTTCCAGCTTTGGGACATCTGTAAATATACTGTACATCATTAACGAAAATGTTAAAAAGCATAGGCCCAAGCCCTAGGGTCTCCATTGGCGACCTCCTGACAAGATAACATCAAACCATTAATGACTATTCATTGAGTCCAGCCATTCAACAAGTATTAAATCCGTATAGCTATATTATTCTCTAATATCGTTCTCTCTCTCTCTCCAACATCTCCGTAAGAATAGTGTGTGAGAGTTAATCAAATGGCTTGCTAGAGTGTAGGTACACTATAGTTCTAGCATTCTCCTGTAATATTAGTTTAGTTTAGCAACAACAACAACAGCAACAACAAAAGAGTTTGACTGTAAAAACTACTATGGAGGCAGGGAAGATCAAGACATAAACTTAGAAGAAGGCAACGATGTGAAAACAGCTGCAACCAAAGGCTCAAAGAAAAAGCTAACTGGCCCAAGGACATCAAGAATTCCTGGAAGAGTTAAAGAAAGAGATAAGTGGTAGAGGAAAAATTGGGAAAAAGAAATGAGAGTGATGTAATAAAATTATGAAAAAATAATTAGGAGCATGGTAAAAGAGGCACAAAAAATATTGAAGGAAATAACTCCTTAGAAAAGAAAATTGACCTGATAGTAAAAGAGGCACAAAAATTCACTGAAGAAATGAACTATTTAAAAAGAATTGGCCAAATGGAAAAAGAGGTACAAAAGCTCACTGAAGAAAATAAATAATTTTTAAAATTAGAATTGTACAAGTAGAAGCTAATGACTGCATGAGACATCAACAAATAATAAAAACAAAATCAAAAGAATGAAAAAAAATAGAAGAAAATGTGAAATGTCTCTTCAAAAAAACAACTGACCTGGAAAATAGATCAAGGAGAGAGAATTTAAGAATTATTCAACTACCTGAAAGCCATGATCAAAGAAAGAGCCAGCTCCCAAAATGAAAACTCTCAGGCATATTACAGCCAAATTCCATAGCTCCCAGGTCAAAGAGAAAATTCTTTAAGCATCCAGAAAGAAACAACTCAAATATCATGGAATCACAGTCAGGATCACACAAGATTTAGCAGCTGCCATGTTAAAGGAGCAGAGGTCCAAGAATATCATATTCTGGAAGGCAAAGGAGCAAGGATTGCAACCAAGAATCGCCTACACAGCAAGACTGAATATATTCTTTCAGGGGGAAAATGGATATTTAATGAAGTAGAGGACTTTTAAGCATTCCTGATGAAAAGACCAGAGCTGAACAGAAAACTTGACATTCAAACAGAAGACTCAAGAGAAGCAGAAAAAGGTAAACTAGAAAGAGTGATCATAAGGGCCTCAATGGAATTGAACTGTTTATATTCCTATATGGGAAGATGATACATGGAACTACTAAAAACTTAATCATTATTAGGGCAGTAAAAAGGAATTTACATAGGCAGAGGTTATGAGTTGATTATGTTGAAATGATTTCTAAAAAATATGAAGGGAGAGAAAGAGATGCCCTGGGAGAAGGGGGAAGGGAGAGGTAGAATGGGGAAATTTTTCTCACATAAAAGAGGTACACGAGAAAGAGCTTTTACAATGGAGGGGGAAATTGGGGGAAGGGTGGTGGCAGGCAATTCTTGAACTTCACTCTTAATGGAATTAGTTCAAAGAAGGAAAAAAATACACACATACATATACATACATATATATATATATATATACACACACACACACACACATACATACACACACATACACTCAGTTGTATATAGAAATATAAATTACCCAACAGGGAAGTAGGAGGGAAAGGGGATGGGGGTGACATAGAAGAAGGAAGATTAAGGGAGGCAGTGGTTAGAAGCAAAATAGATTCTTGAGGAGGGACAATATATATATATATATATATATATATATATATACAGTGAGAGAGAGAGAGAGAGAGAGAGAGAGAGAGGAAGAAACAGAAGACAATGGGATGGAGGAAAATACATAATTAGTAATCATAATTGTGAATGGGAATGGGATGAGCTCACCCACAAAATGGAAGCAGATAGCAGAATGAATTAGAAACCAGAATCCAACAATGTGTTGTTTACAAGAGACACACCTGAAACAGAAAGACACATACAGAGTTAAAATAAAGGGCTGAAGCAGAATCTAATATGCTTCAGCTGAAGTAAAAAGGGCAAGGGTAGCAATCATGATCTTTGACAAAGCAAAAGCAAAAATGTTGTTCAGTCATTTTTCAGTTGTGTTATAACCCTTTCTGGGGTTTTCTTGGCAAAGACGCTGGAGTGGTTTGCCATTTCCTTCTCTAGCTCATTTTACAGATGAGGAACTGAGGCAAACAGGGTTAAGTGATTTGGCCAGTGTCACACAGCCAACAAGTGTCTTAGGCTAGATTTGAACTCAAAAAGATGAATCTTCCTGACTCCAGGCCCAGCATTCTGTCCTCTACACCACCTCATTGTTCCAAAAGCAAAAATAGAACTAAATAAAAGAGATAATTTGGGAAACTGCATTTTGCTAAACAGTGCCATAAAAAATGAATATCAAAACTTTTTACAAATTTCTCTGATAAAGCCTCATTTCTCAAATATATAAAGAGTATAGAACTGAGTTAAATTTATAGAAATAAAAACTATTTTCCAATTGATAAATGATCAAAGAATATTATTGGCAGTTTTCAGAAGAAGAAATCAAAGTTATTTTTAGTCATATGAAAAAATACTCTGAATCACTATTGATTAGAGAAATGTAAATTAAAACATCTCTGAGGTACCATCTCATACTTATCAGAAATGACAAATGCTGGAGTGGATGCAGCAAGACTAGGTACACTAATGAACTATTCGGTAGAATTGTGAACTAATCCAATCATTCTGGAGAACAATTAGGAAATATTCCTAAAGGGCTATAAAACTGTGCATACCCTTTGACCCACCAATACCACCAGCAGGCCTGTACCCCAAAGAGGTCAAAGAAAAAGGGAAAGGAAGGACGGTTAAGGGGTACAGTGGATAGAGTACCAGCCCTGGAGTTAGGAGGACCTGAGTTCAAATGTGACCTCAGACGCTTACTAGATGTGTGATCCTGGGCAAGTTACTTAACCCTGATTGCCTCACCAAAAGAAAAGGATCTATATGTACAAAAATATTTATAGCAACTTTTTGTAGTGGCAACAAATTGGAATCTGAAGGGATGCCCATTAATTGGGGAATGACTGAACAAGTTGTGGTAGATGATTATGATGGAATACTATTGTGCTATATGAAATGACCAAGGGGGATGGGTTAAAAAAAAAAGTCTGGGAAGACTTATACAAGCTTATTCAAAGTGAAGTGAGCAGAACTAGGAGACCTTTGTGCACAGTAACAGCAATGTTGTAACGATGATCAAACTATGAAAGACTTGACTTCTCTGTTCAATACAATAATCAAAGACAATTCCAAAAGACTCATATGAAAAAATACTATCTACTTCCAAAGAGAGAACTGATGAATTCTGAATGCAAATTGAAGTATAATTTTCTTACTTTCTTTATTTTTCTTGCTTTTTTTTTCAAATATGGCTAACATGGAAACACGTTTTGCATGATCTCATATGTATAATTGATATCATATTGCTTGTCTTCTCAATGGGTGGAGGATGGGGTGGGAAGGTGGGAGAGAATTTGAGACTCAAAATTTTAAAAAGAAAAGGATGTTAAAAATACATAAAAATAATTTTTAAAAAATTTAAACAAAAACTAAACAATATAATCTCATTCAATAGCCAAATATATGGAAACATTATAAATATCTATTCTTGAGTTTTCTGTTGCTCTCTAATCTTTTACTTTTATATTGCCAACTTAAATTCAAAATTTTTACATGCTCACATAATATAAAAATGAGTTGCAGACAAATTAATATGTTCAAAGTAATAAATTCAGAGGACTCATCAGAACTAAAGCATATGTTCTCAGTTAATAAAATGAATTCTACTGAATTGAATGAGTTATTTAGATATATTCAGAAGTTAAACACTTTCTATATTGGTCCTCTCCGATGAAGTTTGAAAGACTTGATGCAATTATCAGTTATTTGAATTTTATTCTGTTACTAGCACTGGTAAGGGAAGAGACATGAAATCAGAGCACTAAACAAAAGACAACAATTAACCAGTATTTGAACTCTGTGAGATAAAAGATAAACAAATGGTATGAAAATATAAACAAATGAGCAACAAAGAATATGGCTAAAGGGAGAATAGAGCTAGCAATTAAGAAAATATCGTACAATTTTACTACATATCTTATTTCCATTGAGAAATAATTTGGAAAATAAAGTGGCTATAACAGTAAAAAAATTAAACCAATATGACTGAAGTCAGAAGCTCTTGTTATCTTTTACTTGTAGAATACAACATTTGTTTAATCCTTCATATGTATGCACAAGAATAACAATTTATTAAAAGAAGCTAAGGTGAAAATAAAAAATTTTGCTAATTCCCATCAAAAATGAAA
The DNA here is from genome assembly GCF_900497805.2 of Vombatus ursinus. Lineage (NCBI taxonomy): Eukaryota > Metazoa > Chordata > Mammalia > Diprotodontia > Vombatidae > Vombatus > Vombatus ursinus. The sequence goes on from NW_020954587.1 coordinate 22,248,186, forward strand.
GAAATGGCCTCTTAAAATTCAAAAACCCTAGGAAAAAATTTTAGATTGAAAATTCAATTCTTGGATCCAAAATATAACAAGAATATATGGGGGTAGCTAGGTGATGCAGTGAATAGAGCACTGACCCTGGAGTCAGGAGGACCTGAGTTCAAATCTGGTCTCAGATACTTGACACTTACTAGCTGTGTGACCCTGGGCAAGTCACTTAACTCCATTGCCTAGCAAAAAAACAAAACAAAAAAGATCCTGTAGAAGAAAAATCAGCTATTATAGATGGCCTAAACCAGATCGGCACCTATAACAATGGAGAAATTATTTTCGGTGACACATAGATAGTCACACACTATAAAATGTTGTCATCAAGCCCCTTAGCAAAATGACAAAGCAGGCAAAACCTTTCTTTGATGCCTATGGCCTCTCTCTTGGGTCCCTCTCCCACTACTAATTATCCTCTTTGAAAATTCCCAGTGCTTTCATAATAGTCTCTGTATTAAGTCTTCCATCTTTGGCACCTCACCTAGATTTGCCCTTCTTTTGAGTTCCCCAAACCTCACAAATTTATCCCTCAGCAATCAAAATCGACATTCTTTCCATATAATTGAGCTCATGTAAAGTTAGTTTCCCTAGATCTCAGTTTTCTCATCTTTAAAAAGGAGTTCAACTAAATGATCCCTAAGGTACTTCATAGCTGCAAGATTTTATGACGTGAAGTCTCTCATGTCTACTGAGATCACTTAGCCTCAAAAAAAAAGTTTAGTTTGATATTATTCTGATTATCACTAAACCCCATGACATTTTTTTCCCTCTTGTGATTCTTAATCTTTATATGAAAGTTTGTTGAATTTACAGAATACACACTAAGTCATCAGACAGATCTATAGATCAAAAGTTTCTCATAGCACTGTGTGGCTACTCTTTTCATTAGGTCCTTCCAATGATTTGGGCTTTATCCATTTAAGTTTAGGTTTATCCATTGCTAAAAATGTCAGTTGAGCCAAATTAGTTTATCATTTTTAGAGAGGTGGAACTTTGCATCAAGGTGAACACTATCCTGTCAATAAACTATCAACTCACTAACAGCAGTTATCAATTACACACAAAATCAGGATTTTTAGGTCCTTTAACTTGGGTTATAACTGAATCACAGGGAAAAAACCCCACAAACTTCTGCATATTTCCTTGAAGTCACTAACCATTCAATCCTGCATAGGTTGTAAAGATTTTTTAAAATCACCAAAAACTAGTTTAATTTAGGAAAGGAAAGAATGCCATTAGCATCATTCTCACTTGATAATAAAAAATAACAATCATTATTAATGTTAATCAAAATATACTATACCTTGAAACTCTATTGCTGTAACAACTTGATGGTTTCTTGGGGTAGAGAATCCATATGCATTGTGATCTGAAAGGACAAACCAGACAGTATTCATTCAAATTATATGAAATTTCATTTCTCTCCCTGGAGACAGGCTTCTTAGGCTAAGTGAGACATTACTTATAACTAGCCTTCAAGACAAAATTCTTTCACTCTGGCCAATTTTCAACTTATTGTTGGTGCTATTTCACCCTCCCATAAGACCTCCAGAAAGATTAGGCCCTGGATGAGCTTGAAACTCCCACCCAGGGACTGGGCTGTTTTGATTGGTAAGATTTCAATAAATCTAATCACATCTAGATCCATGCTATTTTTTTTGGATTTTAAATAAAACTATATTAATACTGCCTTTATACCAGCTACATTTCCCTGTGAATCCCTCCTCCCAAAAGGGATCCTTTATCCCTTATAATGAAGAAAAAAAAAGATGCAAAAAAACCCATTCAAGCAATACATTGATAAGTCTGATGTTTGCAATATCCCATGCTGATAATCCCTCTTTCCCCTTTGCAAAGGACTGGGGATAGGTATCTTTTCAGATCCCTTCTTAGGGACCAAGCTTGATCAATTAAAATGCATAGCATTTAGTTTTAATTGTTTTATCATTATTGTTTTGTTAATTTTCATGGTTGTAGTCAATATGTACACTTCTTTCCTGGATCTGTTTACTTTTCATCATATAAGTTCATATAAGTCATGCTTCTTTGTATTCAACATTTTTATAATTTCATACAGCATATTGATTTCATTCATTCATGTACCACAACTTGCATTCCCTAATTGATGTGTTTCTACTTTAGTTCTGGTTCTTTGGCAATACAAAAATAAATATTTTATATATGTGGGGCATTTCTTTTGTCATTGGCATCCTTGGGGTATATGCCTAGCAGAGGAGTAGAGGAAGGGTATATGCATGCTCTCCTACTATCTTGCATAGTCCTAGAAATGCTGGCAACAACATTACAATAAAAGAAAAAAAACTCAAGGCATAAGCAAAGAGCAGACAAAACTACCTCTATTTGCTGGTCCAGGTGGAGGAGTCGACATATTCCTTCCTTCCCCTTGTCACTTCTAGGTTCTCCTACCTTCATCACACAATAAACTCTCCAAGAGGCATCTGGTGAATAGAGCACTGGTGCTAGGGTCAATACAACTGGAGTTCAAATCCAGACTCAGAAATAACTAGCTGTGTGACACTGTTCAAGTCATTTAACCTATATCCACTTCAGTTTCTATAAAATTGAGATAATAGTACACATTTCAGAGTTGTTTTCAGGATGAAATGAGATACTAATTGTGAGTGCTTAGCACAGTGTCTGGAACATAGTAGGTGCTTAATAAATACTTTCCTTTATTTAAATCTGTATTTATTTCTAAATCAAGATTCTGGTCACTGTTATCTACCAACTTCAAAGACACACTCCTTTTTTCAACATGTTCAGTGCTTGGCTCACAGTCTTTCTCTTCTCCCCACCCCTCCCTTGCCCTCACACTAGGGGACTTCAATATAACTACTACTTTCTCCAACACCTTATACTCCCACATCTTTAATTTATTCATTTCCCATGACCTACTCCTCCAACCCGCCTCACCTATACATGGAGAAATTCATACTCTTGATCTTGTCATCACCAACAAATGTCCTACTCTATGTTCATGGACTCTAAATTTCCCTCATCTGATAAAACAACAACAATAAACTTACCTCTGCCTAGTCTATATCCTCAGTGATTTGCAGTCCCTTCCTGAAGTTCTTTCCCAAGTTACCATCCCTGCATAGGCAGGGATCTATTCCCTTCCCCATCTTGACCCCTTGGGAACCAGGTGAACTTTACACTGTTTCTCTCTCAAGTTTCTTGCTTCTTTTTCCTATAGCTGATCTTGCCTTGCAAAGCTTCAGCCTTGGACTATTCCCTCCATCCACTGCCTTTATTCCTACTCATGTGCTGCTAAACAAAGACAGAAAAAATCATGAAAATATGCAGACATGATCTTCCACAAATTTCTACCAAAAAACTCTCAACTGATCCATCCATCCTTGCTAGTTACCATCCTATATTTCTCCTCCCTTTTGTGGCTAAACCCTTTGAGAAAGCTATCTACAATGAATTCTATTTCCTTTCTACTTTCTCTCTTCTCACACTCAGTTTCTTAATTCTCTATAGTGTAGCTTCTAATTTTAACATTCAACTGAAACTACTCTCTCTAAAGTTACCAATAATCTTTTAAAAATATTTTATTTTTTCAATCAGCAAAAATTCACTTTCTTGACCTCCTACTCTGACTCTCTTTCCCCTCCCTTATGGTTGAGAACAAAAGAAAAACAAAGCTCCTGTTAGAAACTTGTATAGTGAAGCAAAGCAAGTTTCTGCAATGGTCATGAAAAAAAAATATGTTTTATTCTGCAACCTGTGTCCTTTGTCACATCATAAGTCTCCTGGAATCATGATTGGCTGATTATACTGATAAGAACTCCTAAATCTTTCAAAGTTGTTTGACTTTATAATATTGTTGTCATCATGTAAATTATTCTCCTAGCTCTGTTCACTTCATTAGGCATCAGATTACATAAGTTTTTTCAGGTTTCTCTGAAATATCTCCTTCATCATTTCTTACAGCACAATAATATTTCATCATGCTTATGTACCATAATTTGTTTAGTCATTCTCCAATTTATGGGCAACCCCTCAGATTCCCATCCTTTGCCACCTTAAAAAGACATGTAAATATTTTCGTATACCCTTCATTAATATTTATTTTCTTAGGACTAACACCTCTCTTAATATATATTTTCTCTAATTCTCCCATCTTTTCCCCTTCTTCCTATTTCACTGTAGAGTGAAATTTATTTCTGTACTCAACTGTTTGTGTGTGTGTGTATTCTTCCTTCTTCCTTTGATCAATTCATTCAAATCAGATAAGAGTGAGCTTCAAATGTCAGCTGCTCCCCTGACCCAAAATGAGATAATTTTCCCTATCCTTTCTATCCCTTCCCTCTTCTAGTATAATCCTCTTTTCCCTTTTTCTATTCTCTTAAGATTATCAAGACCTAGAGGAACCATTCCTAGGACTTTTGTCTGATTAGACTCCCCTAGGATCCCACATAATGATAGGGTTCCTTGGAGCCAGATATACCATTTTACCATATTAGAATATAAACAGTTCATCCTTATTTAGTCAATTATCATTGTTCATTCCTTACTTTTTTCTGTTTCTCTTAATTCCTCTGTTTGAACTTGGAAGTGTTGACACAACTCTTGTCTTTTCATCAGGAATGCCTGGAAGTCCTAAATTTTTTTTTTAATCAATCAATCAATCAACAAACATGTCACAGGCAACACAGCAGAGAACAGAGCAGAGAGAATCAGCAGCCACCCTCAGCAAGGAACCCTTGAAGCATGTCCTGGAGACCCTTGAACTTTGACTTTCACCATCACTCTGCTGCTGTCATGAAGTCATTAATTCTCTTGCTCCCCTAGTATGAAGCAAAGGTTGAGGGGGGTGGTGGTAGGAGCTAAAGAATTTGTAATGTTACATAAGAGAGGGTGGGAACTTAGCATTGGTAAGGTGGAAAATGTCTGCAAAAAACTCAAAGGCATAACCCCCTTGTCCAGAGGGTAAGTAACAATACAATCAGCTCCCTGATGAGCCTGTTCTCTGCCACCTCAACTCCCCATTCCAGGTCCTGGACCATTGGCTCCATGGAGAAAAACAAAAAAAAAGACCTCTATTAAGTCTCGAGTTGAGAACTTTGGACCTAACTTTAGGCATGTATTTGCATGTGTGTGGGTGTGTGTGGGGGCAATCATTACACCCATTTACCAAATACCATCTCCTCAATAGCAACCTCCCCCTCAACAGAAAGCATCTCAGGCATTATGTCCCTATGGGAATGAAGACAGCAAGCAGACAAAATGAAGGAAATGAAAAAGCAAAGGAAAACTAATGCAATAAAGAAATACTGTGGGGGTAAGAGTAAAACTTGAGAAAATAATTCAAAAGTAGCTTCAACTAGAACCCCAGAAAAGGAGTCTATGGCATTTTCTCAATTTATTTGGAGGAGTTTTTTGTGGGGAGCACGCTGTACTCCTTCCTGCTACTTTGCTGTCTTGGACACGCATCCCAATGATCTTTTAATTAACAAAATTAAATTCCTTTTGTTCATTCCTGATCCTTCTTAATTTCTTCACAGCCTCTCGATCACCTTCTTCTTCATAGGTACTGCTCTCTAGGTTTTCATGACACTGCTCTTTTCTGGTTCTCCTCTAAACTAACAAACTACTCCTTCTTGGAGTAGTTTCCTTGGCTGGATTTTCATCATAGTCATACCCATTATGATTATTAACTGTGGATGTCCCCTAAGGCTCTGTCTGGGGTTTATCTTTTCTTCTCCTTATATACTGTTTTGCTTGGAGATCTCATCAGCTCCCATAGACTCAATGATCATCTCTATGCAGCCTTCCATTACTTCTACCAACTTCTGCCTTTGCCCCTATTAACACACTGCTAAATGAAGATGGAGAAAAAAACTCACAAAACCATGTTGACTGGGTCCTCTACAAATTTATCTTATGCAATCTTGACTAGGCCTTCACTGAGGCAACTCCCTGTGGCTTGCCCTTCCCCCACCCTCTCAGCTGAGAAACTTGCCTTATATTTTAATGAAAAATTGAGGCCATTCGCTGAGATTTTCTCCTCTCGTCCACATATCACAGTGATGTCTCCTGCCACTACCTCCTCCTTCACCCTTGTCTCCCATGAAGAGATTCATAGTGGGTGTAAACAGGTCACAATCTATTACCAATTAGGAATTATTCCCAATAAGCTGCATAAAAGATGTTATCAAGGAGATGTATAGGGGCAGCTAGGTGGTGCAGTGGATAGTTCTGTAGAGTCTCCATCAAGTATATGGTTCATGTTTATCACAACAGTTTGTGCACAGTGACCCAGAGAAGACTGAGACAATCCTGATTTGTCTGCATCCAAAGAACCTTTGAGATCTAAGGACTTTTCTTGGTTTTGGCAGTTATTACAAACAATACTGTTATTGCCAAGCCACTGAATGACTTTATGTGAACAAAAATGGTTGAATAAGCACAAAAGCAGAAGGAAAAGAAATATGCTTGTCTTAAAGCCAACAAAGCGTTCTGGAGACCAAAATTGATAGACTGCTATGAACAGGCTTTCAAAGACTTGGTCAACCGAGTCACACACGCTCCAGTGTTGGCCTATGCTGACCCAACCAAACCTTTTATCCTGCATACAGTTACCAGTCTGATGGCCTTAAGAGCCTACCAAGTCTACCAAGAGAGTAATGATCAGAGGAAACCAGTTGCATTTGCAAACAGATGCTTAAGCAGCAGTCAGGCTTGTAACCCCTTTCATTTACTGGAATTCTTGTCTTTTAATTGGCCTAAAACCGGGCAATTCTAAGGCTAGGTCTATGAGGCAAAGTTTTAAGCATAGATTAACAATAATTCACTGAGAAATCTGTGTTCATAGAATGCACAAGTTAGTAAACTGATAGAAAGCTACTGTATACTAGTTGTAGAGATTAGTGAGTTAGTTTTGCCAATTCATGAGTTAGTTGGACTCCCTGATGAGCAGATTGAGATGATGGACACACCTCAGTGGTTTGTGAGCCCAAAAGATCTCCTATCATACATGTAAAGCTTGCTTTTCCCAGACAATGTCTTGGAAACAGGTATTTCAAGAGAAAAAGTCTGAGAACTGTACTCAGTGAAGTATAATGGAAGTTCAAATAAGGAAACGGGATTGAACCCAGAGGCAATACCTTTTCTGCTTAGTATCTCAGCCAAAGTGATTCCTAGTTACTCTAGAAAGTATAACACTTCTAACCAGCTGATAGGAGAAAGTTGGCCCCAGGCTTCTTTGAGGCAACTTCTTGGTCACCTAGAACATAGGAAGTACCAGCTATATGGAGTCTGTGATTCTTGGATTTGACAGGTGTCTAAGACCACTCAAGTCCCCATACTGTGATAACGTATTGATCAGATGTGTTTCTAGATAGAAATGAAGGAACACCATGTCCACAGAAGCTAAGTGCCAATACTGTATCCTTGTTGCCTATTTTTGCTGGGTTAGGGCAAAGGAAAACTCCTTTGTTAAATTTTCAATGACTTTCAAGTGCCTCATTTTATCCCAACATCAAACCTGAACTAACGGCACTGGCATTAAAGATGAGCCTAGTCTCTCAACTAGTTCAGATTTAGATATGAAAGAACTACTGAAAAAGTACCTATTGAGCACTTACTATACATAAGGAACTGTATGAAGCACTGGGGATACAAATATAGGCAAGCCAGCCTCTATCCTCATGTGAGAGCCACCTCCCAGCCATCTCCATGCCTTTCCACCTTCAGCTACAGCCTCATCCTCTAGATTTGGAGAAAACATATTCAGAGTTCAGAGGAAAGATATTCCTACAGAGTAAAATGATGCAGGGAAAATAATCCTAAGAGATAACTGAGAAGCTCAACAATGAAATTTTAAAGACACAAGTGAAAGAATTCTAATGAAAGAAAAACATGGTTGTTCTGAAGAAACCAATGTGGATATAAAGGAAACTCATTGACCAACTTAGAATTTTTGAAAATAAGTACAGAAGATGAAAGCAAAGCTACATAAGAGAAAAGAAATATAAAAGCACGGTACAGTCCCCATTAAAAATAGTGTCAGGAATGCTAAAGCTCAGAATGCATTTAGGCTGGTGAGAGAAGCTAAGAACAACGAAAGGATTTTTAGTCATTTGGGGAGGAAAAAGAGGATCAAAGAAAGGGTAGGAAAGTTGCCTGCCAAGCATGGGACAATGACAACTATCAGCAGAGAAAAAACACTGCTTTGACAGATTCTTATTTTGTTTTTTGCCTGGATTTTTCAAAAAAATTAAAGACAGTAGAGTCTGCAGACCATAGGCTAGCAAGGCTGCCCTTGAAAATTCTAAAACAGATCATTAAAAACAAAGCTTGACAAATATCTAGAAAAGAAAGGGGTGATTACAAAGAATCAGAATGACTTCATCTTTTCAGGGAGGAGTACTAAACTAGTAAATGAAGAGAATGCCAAGAATATAGTTTACCTAGATTTTAGCAAAGCGTTTAATACAGCATCACACATTATTTTTGTGCAGAAGATGGAGAAATATGGATCAGACAATGATGCAATCAGAAGGATTCAGAAGTGGATGTCTGGACTCAAGTTATTGTAAATGGTTCATTGTCAGTATGTCATTAGGTCAGCTAGGAGGCTCAGTGGATAGAATGCCAGGCCTGGAGTCAGGAAGATTCATCTCCCTGATGAGAGAAATCATCATTTCTTTCTCATGTTAATAGCCAGTTATTAAGACTGCGGAGACCCAAGCTTTTTTTCCCCTGTCCTATTTCCTTGTCCAGTCTCTCAAGGACAGGGTTGATGGAAGATAGGATTAACATTCTCCTCATTCTGGGTATTGCTACTTCACCCAACTACTCAGGCTTGGGTGAGGGATATATATTCTTAGTCTAGATTGCCCAAAGCTGGGGGTGGCCTGGGTATACAGATGGTCTCTGTCCAAGAGAGACATGATGTCACTCTCAGCTCCTCACTGGAGTGAGCTCGTTTCTCTTTGTAAAGACCACCTCCCATGGTTAATCAATCAGAATTGATTGCCATCCTCAGGAACGCTCCTCTTCCAAAAGGGCTGATACCACCATGATTGTCTTTGGTCTAAGAGAGAGAAGGCCAAATGACTATCCTTTTATTAATAAACATGCTGGTATTATTGATGAAATGATTAAATTAACCAGAAATTATGTCTCTCTAACTTTTTTAAACAGCACACTAAGCTCAAATTTAGCTTTGGGTACTTACTAGCTGCATGACCCTAGGCAAGTCACTTAACCTTGTTTGCCTCAGTTTCCTCATTTGCAAAATGAGCTGGAGAAGGACATGGCAAACCACTCCAGCATCTCTGACAAGAAAACTGCAAAAAGGAGTCACAAACAGTTGGACATGACTGAAACACACATGAGTATCCCAAGTATTTGTGCTTGTTTTTGTGCTGTGTAACATTTTTATCAATGACTTGGATTAACACAAAGATGGCATGCTTATCAGATTTGTGGATGACACCAGCCCTAACCTCTCTCCTGACCTCCATCAAGTCTATTATTGCTTACTGGACCTCTCAAACTGGATGACCTGCATAAACCTCAAATTCAGCATGTCCAAAACTGAACTCATTAACTTTCTCCCCAAATCCCTCCCTCTTTCTAACTTCTCTATTACTGTGCAGGTTGCCACCATCCTCTCAGTTCCCCAGGTTTGCAACCTAGGTATCATCCCCAACTTTTCACTCTGCCTTACTCCTCTTATCTGTTGTAATGTTCTATTGATTCTACCTTCACCTTGTAAATGGCCATTGCTGTCCTTTGACACCACCACTCCCTCTGGAGCAAGTCCCCATTACTTTCCAAATGAATTGTTGCAATCGTCTTCTGGTTGGTCTCTCTGGCTCAACTCTCTCCCCACTCCAGTTCATTCTCCACTCAGCTATCAAATTGATCTTCTTAAAGCATAGATCTGACCATAGCACTCCCCTTTTGAAAAATTCCATTAACTCCCCATTACTTTCAGCATTAAATATAAAATTCTGTTTGGCTTTTAAAGCCAAACCTGGCCTCTTCCTACCTTTCCATTCTTCTTATACCTCACCACGTACCCTGCAACCTGGTGACAGCCCCCTGTTCTTTGAACAGGACACTATCTCTGGACTCCATGCATTTTCACTGCCCTCCATGAGTGGAATTCTCTCCCTCCTGATCTTTGCCTTCAGGCTTCCCTGGCTTCCTTCAAGTCTCAGCCAAAATTCTACCTTTTACAAGAAACCTTTCCTTTCCCTGCTTATTGCTAGTGCCTCCCTCAATATTATTTCCAATTTATCCTTTTAACATTTTGTTCCTACATAGTTGTCTGTATGTTGTCTCTTCCTTTAGACTGTGAGTGCCTTAAGAACAGGGATTGAGTTGTTTTTATTTTTGTCTTTCTTTGTATTCTCCCATGTTTCCCACAGTGCCAGATAAATAGTAAGTACTTAATTAATGATTGTTGATGTGACAACAAATTGGGAGACATAGCTAACACAGTGGATGATAGTCTGGATCCAAAAGGATCTTGAGAGCTTAAACTATTAAACTGAATCTAGCAAGATGAAATTTGATTGGGATAAATAAAGTCTTATACTTAGGTACAAAAAATTAAAGGTCTTGATTTTTCTTATACTTCAAAAGTATAAGATGAGAGAGGGATGGATAAGTAACAGTTGTTGTGAAAAAACATATAGGATTTTACTGGAGTGCATGTTTAACATAAGTCAGTAATATGATGTGCAGCCAAAAAAACTAATATATTCTTGGACTTCATTAAGAGGAATACAGCTTCCAGGAGTAGGGGGATGATAATCCCACTGTAGTCTAGCTTCATTAGATTTCATCTGGACTACTATGTTCAGTTCTGGGCACCACAGTTTAAGAAGGACATTGATAAGCTGGAGAGTGTCTAGAGGAGGGTACCCAGGATAGTAAAGGGCCATGAATCTATATCATATGAAGCTGAAGGAACTAGGCATGTTTAGCTTAGGGAATAGAAGATTTCATGGGTCTTAAGTTATTTGAAGGCTGCCATATAGCGAAGGGACCAGGCTTATTCTACATGGCTCCAGAGGGAGACCCAAGCAATGGGTGGAAGTTAAAGAGACCAATTCAGGCAAATTTTCCTAATAGTTAGAGCTGTCTCAAAGTGGAACCAGCTTCTTCAAGAAGTGGTGGGCTCCCCTTCTTGGAGGTCTTCAAGCAGAGGCTGCATGACCACTTGTCAGATATGGTACATTAGGGATTACTTTTGTTTAACTGTTGGACTAGATAACTACTGAGATCCTTTTCAACTTTAGATTCTGTGATTCCTAATAGAGCTCATGCTCCCACACCTGTGACCCTAGTATCTGATTGGTATTTATCTAATCTTATCCTGGTCTCAGGCCCACTCCTCTACTTCCTTTCACCTTCATGCCATGCCTCTATGTATGTACCATGCCCTTCTTCCAACTCTAGTTCTGAGAACAGTAATCAAATCCACACTATTTTCCCTAGAAAGGACACGTCAATAAGTTGCTCTATGATTTCAATCACCATTCCCTTTGACTTTTCTATCCAAAACACGTCCCCCTATCTCCCATAACTCTATATCTGTTGTCTTTCCTTTTAAAATGTAACCTCTTTGAGGGCAGGTATTATCTTGCTGGTATTTGCATCCCAAGTACTAGGTACTTGAATGCTTTTCCTTCATTTATTTATCTATTTTTTTCATGTAAGGATCTTACAGTCTAATAAAGGAAGATAAAACATATATGGAAGTGATGGCCAAGGAGGAGTGTTTTGGACAGGGAAGTCAAAGGTAATAGTGATTGGAGACATAGAGTAAATTATTGGTATGGCCTTTCCAGGAATGGTAGTGTTGATTTGATTTCAGTTTTAAAAAACAGAATTGGAGGGGGTGTGGCGGTAGTGGGGCGGGGGAGTGGGCAGAGAGTGCAGTAATGAATACGGATAGCAATATGGCATAGAGATGGCCAAGAAGTGGAGAGTGTTGTGTAGGTCTGGGATGAGGTACAATACAAGGTCATCTTTTTTTTTTTTTTTTTTTTTTTTTTAGGCAATTGGAGTTAAGTGACTTGCCCAGGGTCACACAGCTAGTAAATGTCAAATGTCTGGTCCGAGACCAGATTTGAACTCAGGTCCTCCTGACTCCAGGGCCGGTGCTCTATCCACTGCACCACCTAGCTACCCCTCAAGATCATCTATGTTAACCAAGGGGATCATAGAGATGGGGACGGTGGAGACTTGAGAATAACTGGCATGACATGGAGATGACAAGGAAGTGGCATATGACCAAGGTAGGATAAGTTGAATGCTCATCAATCAGAACCCAAGATCACAGGTAAAAGCCCTAGTCCCTGTCAGAGATGGAAACCTGGAACGTAGGTGGCATGGAATGCAGATGGTCAGGAAAAAAGGAGGGCTATACTTCTGGCGAGGATTTTGATAAAAGCCCATCCCTGTACCATCCTGGTACAGGGACAGTTATATCAGCAGGTCTCAAGAGAACAAAGACTATAGTGACCAGACCAACTTAGCAATGTCCCAAATGAAACTGGTAAAATGGTTACACATGTAGCCAGATGATCATGCTAATGTTTTCTGTGCCTTTCATGCAATTAAATATGTTCATTTATGTAAGGGTTGATGACTATATTCTTCCTTCTGTTTTCCTTTCTGCTTTACTTCTGCTTAACAAATAGATTGGTTACTCTTTCTTTTTAACTTAAAATTTTAAACCTTTTTTATTTTGTTGATAGCAAATTGATTTATTTAAAACTTTTTTTTCATTCTATTGCTTTAGGAGGATTAAAATTTACTTTTCTTTTACCTACATTAGAACAGTTGGTACTCAGAACTGTGTATCCAGACTTCATTAATTACTTACTTATGGCATGTTTCACATCAGAACTATTTGAATAGATCTGCTAGAAAAATTGGCTTTAAACTGTTTCTCCCTTTAACTGTTGAGGTATTATAGGATGAAGAGGTGCAAGCTTTAAACTGTAGTCCTTTCCAAACAGAAATTTCACCACTGAGGACAGGTCTTTATCTGAAAACTCTACAATTATGCTATTCTTCTGAAGATTTTCGATCATAGGTTTAAGGATTACTTGATTGGTACCAGCCATACTTGACTTCTGATTGCTGAGTTTGTGGTTTTTCAGTCATTCCAGGTCCTGAGACTACTTTATTATTAGTTTCTTGACACTTTAAAATCCAGATACTGAAAGTAATATCTCTATCATCTTATTTCTGTCCTTCAGTGAGAGTATCTAGAGGATTAGCATAGTGCTTTTTTTCGTGGCATTCACCTATCCCTTTCCTTAAGAGGGTTGTCAAATTATTTGAGTTGAGGTCCAAAGGCTTCTTTGCCTTTACAATGGCTTTATAGCAATTCTGCAGAAGAATGAAAGTTTACGTTCTTTGGCAGTAACATTGTACATCATCTAGCTTCTCTTCCACTGCTTCTGTCAGCACTTCTGGGGCCATCTGGGGTCCTCAGAGATTTGATACTTTGCCAAGGGAGTCAGAACAATCCACTCCTGTTGGTGCTGACATACTTCTGGCAGGTCTGCCTACAGAGCATTGTTAAGAGCCTTTCTGCTCTTTTAAATTTTGAGTAATTGTCTTGGCTATACAGGGAGTGCAGAAGGGGGAGAGGGAACTTTAGCTGTTTGAATACCCACCAAATTTTTACAAATCTGGGAAATTTCATCCCTGGTCTAAAGTTGTTAGGGAATATACTGTACTATGTCACTGGGAGCATGAACTATAATAATTTTATTGATAATTTTAATAGTTTGATATCTCCAAAAGCTTTGAATAAATTAGGCTGCACGGGAAATTACCACCCCTCCTTCCTGATCTCCAGAGAGAGTAAGGGAAAGTGAGGGGTACAGCTAGAGAGAAAGGAAGGCCTAAAGCAGGGGTGGGGAACCTGCAGCCTTGAGGTTCTTGGGTGTGACCCTTAGACTGAGTCCAAGTTTTACAGAACAAATCCTTTCATTAAGGGGATTTGTTCTGTGAAGTTTGAATTTAGTCAAAGGGCTGCACTGGAGGACCTAGAGGGCCACTTGTAGCCTTAAGGCCCAGGCTCCCTACCCCTGCCCTAAAGTTAAGCATGGCAGACAGAAGTAGGTGATGTCTCCTCTCCTTTTTTAGAAGGGATATCAAACTGATTTCCTGGTCAAACTGCAATCTCTAGGGCCATCTGCTGTTTACACATATATAGATGGACTAGATGGTTCCTCTTGACTCAGATTCTGTGATTCTAAGAGGAAATAGAAGCAGTAAGTGGAGACAACTTTTTAAAGAACTTTGGATGATAAAGAGAGAGGAGATAGGGGACAGTTAGCAAAGATGGTTAGTCTAGTGAGATTTTTTTAAAGATGGAGAGGCTTGTGTGCGTTTGTAAGCAGAAGTAAGCAACCAGTAAATAAGGAAAGACTAAAGACTAGAGAGAAAAGGGTGATGATAGTTGGGGCAATCTGCTGGAGAAGATGGGAGGTTCAAAGATCAAGGATATGTGGAGGGGAATTGGCCTATGTGGAGTAGCCTGCCTTTGGGAGGATGAAGTTTGTGGGAGGGGACCCCAATGTTTGCCCCACTCTTCTCTTTAAGAAGTACTTGAGAGGGAAAAAGCAAGAAGTGAAGACCAGAGAACAGAAACTGAAAGAAGGCTGCATGCTGAAATATGTCCCAATAGGTGGGGGCACCCAAACCCAAGATTTACAACTTGGGAAAGTGAGAAATGACCCAACAAACAGATGAAGGAGTCCTTCAAACCCTCTAGCAAAGCCCTGTTACCCCCTTTCAGGTAACCAGGTGGCAAGCTTGTCAGTTCTTGGATTACTTTCCATTCACATCTCATTTTCTTACTATAAATCCCACTTGGTCTTAGAAACGCTTAGCTGTTCATGCTATTTACAATTTATAAAAGAGAAATGCTTAATTATTTATGTTATTTACAGCTTATAAACAGAGAGAATAAGGGAGAAAGTGTTTCTTCTTATAGGGGAATGAAAGGATTGATCATCAGGGGCTGAATTGGGGACTAGAAATGTTAGGGCAAAGTAGGAAGAATGGTACTGTATACAAACCAGGTATATGAATTTGGGATTCAGGTGCTCCTAGCCTTAAATCAGAGGCTGGTGAAGCTGTTAAGTTTCAAGGAACATGGGTAAGTATACTTATATTTTCTCACAGCCATGAAGCATTCTTGGTGGGCTGGGGATGAAAAGAAAGCTCTTCTCTTAAGGGAGAGGAAGTACTGAAAGAAAACAACCCTTCTCTTCCCACCCAAGCCCACTGCCGGCTTATCCTGTCTTCCTCATTAGTGCTTTCAGCTGCTTACAAGAAGAGAAAAGGTTGCCTTTCCATCAAAGACTAGAAGCAAAGGTGGGGAACCTGCAGCCTCGAGGCCACATGCGGCCCTCTAGGTCCTCGAGTGTGATCATTTGATTGAATCCAGTTGGGATCTTGAGGACTGAGAAGGCCACATGTGGCCTCTAGGCTGCAGGTTCCCCACCCCTGGACTAGAGTAAAGAAGAAAATAGTGGGGGGATGATGCCAATTGGGTTGTGAGATAAAGAAGAGGACGAGAGGATGCTCACAGCATTGGCCTACATTTTCTCAGTAAAATATAATATGAAGTTCTTAGCTGAAAAGGTAGAAGAGGTTATGGGCAAGGTGTGGGTAAGTAAAGGAAGAGGTTATGGGTTATTCAGAAGAAAAGAGAAAGCTGGGAATAGCAATTGTGATGATGGAATAAAGAATCAATTAGACGGAAGTAAAGGATTGCTTTGCTATATTAAAGGCCCAGTTGAGATGGCCTAACAAATTTGTAGGAGACCCAGGCAGCACAGTTGGCTGATTTCCTAGCTTCATTCAGCAATGTGTTAGTAGGACTGGATGAGGAAGATGTTGAGAGTAATCCAGAGCTGGGATTTTGTAAAGTGTTCTAGGCTGGGCCTGATTCAGTAGGTTAAGTTTGATTTTGGAATGAAATGAGACACATGTAGCTCATTGAACAATAAGCAAAAAGAGATTTACTTAGTCACATAGCAAGGGAAGGCTATTCAACAACGATATGCATCAAAAACTACAATATGTTGAAGACCTGCCCCTTCCCCCCATCTAGGGTTCATAAGATCATAGAGTTGTTGTGAGGATCAAATGAAATAATATGCATTAGGTACTTTGCAAACCTTGAAGTAGCATATCATTGTTAGCTATTATTATTAATGTTCACTTGCTCCTAGGGGATGAGTCTAGATGGAAGATGCTTAGCTAATTATGGCAGATAAAATAAAGACCTGGGGTAGAGAGGAAGACTGTGAGCCAGGTGCTGAACTTATTGAGAAACCAGGGGGAATGTCCAGGGGGTTAATAGATAAAAGCCACCAGGATGTGGATTAGGTGATATATTTTGAAAAAATGAGCCTCAAAGGAAGAAAGGTTGCTGAATGACAGAAGGAGAGTCTGGAAGTGGTAATGGGGCACAGGGAGAATTCTAACTTGCTCTCTAGGACCACTGTTTTGAAAGTCAAGAAAGAAGGTACAACTGATACTGGAAAAGATAGTCATGGATGCAACATTATCTGGAGGAAGCCAGAACTCTCCTAGTGCCAGAAGATGACAGAAGAAAGAGAGAAGATCTAGAATGAAGGGAAGTTTATTAATTAGGGAATGAAGACTCAAGAGTACAAAAGAATGGTGGCTGAAAATAGAACTTTGGAGTAGTTTTGAAGTGAATATGGCTGAGAAACAGGAACTGGGGAGTTGGGGTCAGGGGATGTTACTGTCAAGCAGCCAGAGAGTCAGCATAATTGGGACTGGAAGAGGAAGGTTGCCAGGAAGCATCCCATAGGTGATAAACCATTGGACTTGGGAGTCAGGAATACCTGAATGCAAATCCCACTTGTTGGCTGTGTGACCCTAGGTAAGTCACTTAACTTCTTTCAGTTTCACTTTCCTCTTCTGAAAAATGGGGATTAAAAAAATAATATGTAGCATAGAAAGAGTTGAATTTTAGGATCTAGTCTCTAAGATATCTTTGATATATTCTGCCATATTCCTCCACTACCTCCGCATCCAAGGTTCATAGCACCAGAGTTGTGAAGATCAAATAAAATAATATTCATTAAGCACTTTGCAAACCTTGAAGTACTATATCAGTGTTAGCTATTTTTATTAATGCTAGCCAGCTGCTGGAGATGGGCAGCTAGGTGGCTATGGATAGAGTGCCAGGTCCAGAGTCAGGAAGTCTCATCTTTTTGAGTTCAAATCTGACTTCAGACACTTACTAGCTGTGTGACCCAGGGCAAGTCACTTAAACATGTTTGCCTCAGTACCTCATCTATAAAAAGGGCGGGATAAGGAAATGATAAACCACTACATTATCTTTGCCAAGAAAACCCCAAATGGGGTCACAAAGAGTCAGACACATTGAACAACAACAACAACAAACAACTGGGAATGAATCTAAGTGGAAGATGCTTAATTACTCACTGCAGATGGAGGAAGGTCAAGGTCCTAGTTCTGCCTGGAGGTAAGAAGTTCTAGTCTTAGAGGTTCCTGGTCTAGAACCCATAATGTAGCAATAATGAGTAACAGTGGATACCATAAACATACAACCTCCTAAGCATGGCAACATAAAGAAATGATAAGACATAGGAAATTGTTTTCAAAATGCTGAAGGAAGGCAAACCCAGGGGATGGGAAATATTGAAAGAAGATGAATAAGTTGAATAAAGTCACAACAGTTAACTAAAATTAATAATCTTCCATAGACTCATGTGAAGGGAACTAGAAGGGACCTTGGAAATCACTTAGTCCAACTGCCTGACTTTAAAGATGTTTTTACACATAATATAGAAAACTTTGAATTAAGGAATTATATATATTTGTACACATTTGTACAAATTACACACAATTTTTCAGGTGCTCCTAGAATTAAATCAGAGGCTGGTGAGGCTGTTAGGCTTCGAGGAACATGGGTAAGTATACTTATATACACATATGTATTTTTAAGTCAGATATTTGTTGTTGTTGTTCAGTCATTTCGAGATCTTCCAAATTACTTAATGTCACTTCCATTCAGCTCCCTTTTATGTGGTGTTTTTGCTGTTAAATGTAAACTTCTTAAGGCCAGGGATTGTATTTCTTTTTCGCTTTTATTTGTATCCCTAGCACTTAGCAGAATTCCTAGTAATGTGCAGCCAGGTAGGTGATACAGTGGATAGGGTGTGGCCTTGGACTCAGGAAGACCCGAGTTCCAATGTGGCCTCAAATAATTACTGGCGGTGACCTTGGCAAATCACTTTACATCTGTCTGCCTCCATTATTT
The DNA here is from genome assembly GCF_900497805.2 of Vombatus ursinus. Lineage (NCBI taxonomy): Eukaryota > Metazoa > Chordata > Mammalia > Diprotodontia > Vombatidae > Vombatus > Vombatus ursinus. The sequence continues at coordinate 22,266,565 of NW_020954587.1, forward strand.
CCCCCCCTATAGAATGGGGATAATAATACAATCTACCTCCCAGGGTTGTTGCGAGGACAAACTGAGATGATATTTGGAAAGTGCTTTGCAAACTTTGATGCACTATATAAATGCTCATCACCTATGGCTAATACAGAGGTTTTAGCAATGGGGCAGGGAAATTTATAACTTGTCAAGGAGATATCATCATCAATACCAGAACAAAGGACCTCGTACAAGGATCCAGGAAAATGCCTGGGCTGACTCCCTACATGTATATGGGCAGAAATTCTAGCCTAGCAACTGCAAACTCTTCCTGACAAGCTCTTCCAGCCTCATTATTCAAATGAAACTATTCTCTCCCAAAAAAATCTCTACTGAAGAGCTCTTGCTAAATTTAATGGTTTCTCCCCAGTTGTCATTCTTCTCGACATTTCTGTAGCATTTGACATGACTGACCACTTGTACTCCCGAATGCCATCTCTTCTCTGCATTTTCTCCTCCTGCCTGTGTGAATGCTCCTTTTGAGTCTCATTTGCAGGAACTTCTTCCCTCTCACATAGGCTAACTGTGGGTGTCTTGCAAGGTTCTCTCCTAGGTCCAATTAATTTTTCTCTCTCTTCTCTTGCTGGGCAATCTGATCAACTGTAATGGGCCCAATTATCATTTATCAAATAATTCTCAAAACCATTTAGCCTGGTCTCCTGGTCTCATATTACCAACTGCTTATTGGATATTTTAAAGTAGATGTCCTCCATTTGTCCATTTCTCCATACACATAGCCACCACCTACTATTTCAATCCTTTATCACTTCTCACCTAGATTATTGCAATGGAAACCTATCTCAAGCCTCTTTCTACTACAAACCATCATCACATTACTGCCAAAGTGATTTTTTTCTAAAGCATAAGTCTGACCAAGTCATCTTGCATATTCAATAAATGCCAATGCTTCCCTGCTACCTCTAGGATTTAATATATACTCTTATTTGGCATTTAAAGCCCTTCACAGCCTGGTTCCTTCTAATCTTTCCAGGCTTTTACATTAATATGCTTTTCCAGCAAGACTGATTAACTGCCTCTGAAGAGGCACAAATTACTAGAGACCCTGGGATATGTATTTCTTCCAAGGCAAGAATTGAGAACTTTATCTCCAGATCAGGACTTGAGATTGGTGCTTCAAATATAACAAACATTTAAAAATCTCTCTGGAGAGGCATGAGAGGAAAGCTGAAGAGAGAATATGGGCAGCAGGGAGTGGCTGCATCAGCAGATAGATGGAGGACTCTTCTTCCCAAAAGAGTTGGAATCCTCTAAGTGTCTGAAGTCTTTTCCTTTCCCTGGCTAACAGCACTAGCTACCTTTATGAAGAGAATCCAGAGGAGAGAACTCAATTCTGGCTTTTTGGAAAAAAAAAGGGACAATGCTAAAGCTACTATACTGTTATCCTATTAATAGCCTGAAACAATGGGTGACAAAGTTAATTACTAAGGGTTTTTTTTAAATATTTGAAAGTTTTACATTTACTTTTTCTAAAAATGGTTCAATTAAGACAATTTTAGTGCCATCTGGAGTTTGAGTTTTGCTATAGGAAGTTTGAGACAGAGAGGAGGAGTTTGGGTTTTGCTATAGAAAGTTTGAGCAGAGAAAAGGAAAATTGGTGGATATTTGAGCTAAATTCAACTGGTTGGTAGATCACCAACCTCTTTAGGCAATCAGCAGAATGCCTGGGGGGCTCAAAGCACCCTATGAATTAGATTTGAAATTTGCATTTTATTTTATTTTTTTAAGCTATGCAGAGAAAGGAAGTCACATGGAACTGGGACCTTCACCCTTGGACTAAAACACTTAAGAACTATTCTCAGTATTTCCAAGAAGACTTTGTTCTCCAAACTTTGTTTTGTTTTGTGTCCTCCACCCACTAGGGAAAGAGGAAGGAGAATAGAGACCTCAAGAGGTCATGCCCTCAACTAGCCACAATAACCCCAATTAGGCAGCACGCATCTCCCACCCTGGCCCTTCCCCCTCTTCTTTTCAGCTTCTATTTGTGCATTGTCTTCACCAATTAGATTAAGGGCAGGTACAGTCTTTGTTTTTATTTGTATGCCCCAGAGCTAAGCACAGTGCTTGGCACTTAGTAGGAGCTTAATAAAAGTTTATTGACTGACTGAGTACTCCCCTCTACATAATCTATGGTATTTGCTTACAAAGGACACTCTTGCCTTCTCTATATCTTTATGCGGCTGTCTCAGATGTCTGTCACGCCTTTCCTCCTTTACCTTGTTGAGCCACCTCCTATAGGAGGCCTTTTCTGGTCCATTAGGTACTACTTAGCTTGTTACTCTATCTATTCTATATTTATCTTCTATATATGATTTATGTATATATAGTCTCTCCACCAGTGCAAGGACTGTTTTTAAATTTTTCTTTGTATTCTCAGTGTTTAACATAGTGCCTAACAGTCTCTCAATAAGTATTATTTAGTGCTTACTAATAAGTACTTATTTAATGACTAATTGACAAGTGCACTGCAGATTTTCATGACAGCTGGGACAGGTGATATAGAGGAAAGAGTTAGAGGACCTAGTTTCAAATTCTATCTCTGCATTTTCCTATCTGTACAGTCTTGGGATCTCAAAGACTTCTTTCACTTCAAAATTCTGAATTACCAGGAAAAATAAATACAACCTCCTCTACACAATGAACACAATAATGCAAAAGAAAACAACATGGAAAGACATGAAAACTGATCAGTGCAGGGTCCCATATTGACTTCAGAGCACAGGACATGAAGCATATGTTTCTCCTTTCAGCAGAAAAGGGGGTAGACTACAGGTAAGAAATGACATGACCCATGTATTAGTTTTCTTCTTCAGTACCAGGCAGAACTGGGCAAAAGAATTCATTGTTAAGTAGCAGCACTGTAAAGCTAGGAAAAAAAAAAAAACAACAACCCTGAGATTTGGAGTAGTGAACCGGGGTTCAAACACCACCTCTGTCATTTTTGATCATTGGCAAGTTACTTAACCATTGGACCTCAATTTCTTCATCTATAAAATGAAGTGTTGTTATATATATGTATATATATGTATATGTATACACACATATACAATGTATAGACAGATATAATATCTATATATGTAATAAAGGAAATACAGCCTCTCCACATGTGTGAAAAAATTTTTCCGTTACTTTTCCAGAAGCTATTACTTCCAACATCTCCTGGCATTATTAAGACTTATCAAGCGGCCAGTTATAAACTCTAGCCAATTTCCTTCCTTCCCAAACTAAACAAGTACAACTTAACAAGAAAGAAGATAAGAAAAGATCCACTAGCTCTCTCTAACTACAAATCGAATAGGAAGGTTTATCCAGTAAATTTAAAAATGAAATAAAACCAAAACCAAATTCTTCACATTTCACTTTCCCTCCATCCTGCAAAGAGCCAGTTTCTGGATTGCCCAGTAGAAAGCCAGATGCTTCACTCCAAAGGGACTCAAACCAGCAGAGCTTCTTCATCCTGCCCTGAGGGTACCATAGACTGAGAGCTCGGGAGAACCGCGGATGCAGAGCCAAGTCTGTCCGCAGAAAGATATTTGGAGTAGTGTAGATCCTATAGGAGAAAAGCAGTGGTAACCTATATGACTTACAGCCCAGGGCTACCCCCAGGTAGCTCAGCAGCAGGAGGAGAAAGCGGTGGCGGCTCCTTCTCGCCATCTTCCAGAGAACAGCTCTTTTCTCCTCCGGATCAGCGTAGAGGCTGGACGTAGGAGAATCTCAGCAGCTCAAAGAAGATGGAGGAGGAGGAGGGGAAGGAAGGGTGAGGGGGAGGAGAAGGGTGTGGGGAAAGACTTTAGCCCTCGTAGGCTTTTTTTTTTTTTAAAGTAAATTACTAGAGGCGGGTTCTTTCCTGTAGCCCTAGGTCTGTGGGACCGTTTCCCTTTTTCTGAACCACATTCAGAGTCTGGAAGGGCAGGGGAGGTGTTGATGGGGGTGGAAAAAGACTCCCGCAGTCAGTCACTAAAAAGAGAACCAGACGCATTCGAGTAGCTGCAAGGAAAAGACCTGGAGCACTTGGCTGTCTGGCCTGGTGTCAAGCAGTGTAAGTGCAGTCAGCTGTCCCGGGGGCGGAGAAGTCGCAGAGAGAGGGCAAGGAGGCTGTTAGCTGAGGAAGGGAATTTCCTCAGTTCGAACCTTTCTCTTTGACAGTGGGTAAAATTTTCCACTGCAGAATCCAGCCTGGAAAGGAAGGTTTGGGGGAAATGTCGGTGCAGCTGCCAGGGTTTTGGGTTTTATTCCCCCCTCCCCTTTCCTTTTTGTTCTAGTGTCAGAAGAGATGTGAAGCAGCCCTCGGAGGCAGGAAAACCTGTATTCAAGTACGACTTTCTGACATCTACATCAAGCGCTGTGTGACCCTGAGCAAAAATCTGCTTCATCTTCTAGTCCTCTAGCAATTTTCTAATATTATAAATTGCCAACCTCCATTGATTGAGGGAATTCCCTATATCAAAGAAATCTCATATCGAGTCCAAAGTGATACTTTCCTCATTCCAGACGGAAAAATAAGGCAATAAAATAGGGGATGCTGATTTTTTTTCTCGTTGGTATGATTATTTCTCAGGCAGCAATATTCCCACTTTCCACATTCAATGGGGTTAGTTTCCTCTAAGAGCAGTTTGAGCTTCGGATCTTTGGTTAATCAGACTTCAATGTTTGACCCTATGTATGTGCAAAGCTAATCTTTATACATACAGTGTCAAGCATTTATCATATTCCAGTTAAGTATATGCAGTTTTATTAAAATTTAAAATTATCACTGTTGCCCTTTGTCAAGGATTTGGCTTGGCATTGTATTTTTAAAAGGAAACCCTTTCCAAATGTAATTGTATGTTTTAAAATATATACAAATCCACACTTTGTACTATTGATCTTGTTTTTTCCAGTAGAACCAACATATGAGAGGTAAGTTCTTAGGATAATAGAGCCTGAACGGGTAGTATTTTATTTCTCTTTAATTTGCTTTCTGTTTTGAGGATTAATTGTGAACACAAGGATGGAATATTCAAATATACAAGCAAGAACAAAACAAATAATTTCATAATAAAACGTGCAATTCCATTTAGTTTGTTTTTAAATCTATATTAATTTTAACAAATCCATCCTTATTTATATGTCTTTTGAAAATCTTCCCTCCAGAGTTAATTAGTCATTATTATTTAGAGAGTAACAATGTGAATATAACTTTAAACTTTTCTTTCTTCATTGTACATCATTCCATGTTTTGCTGTATTTCTTTGTATACTTCATATTTTTATTTTATTGGTACAGTCATAGTACATTTTACATTCACTTGGCACAGTTTGTTCAGTCATTTTCTAGTAAGAGATATTATCTTCAAGGTTCTTGGCAATAAAGTTGCAATTGTTTAAATGGGGGATGGGGTTGAAGGGCAGAGGCATGGTTAAAGACTTTTACTTTGGTAAAAGTAGACTAGATTAAGTAGCTGACATAGCAAAATTCAGCTGGTTCACTGGGCAACAGGCCCTTTGCCATGAAATACAAGACTTCCTGATGTTTTGTTAAATGTGAGTGAGAGGCTCAGTGCATGTTAATGAGAAGAAGCAATTGGTGAAAGGAGCAATGGAAGAGGGGCAGGAGGAGTAAAGAAAGCAGAAAGAAAATGTGGGAGAACAGAGGAATGAAATACAAAAATTGTCATAAAATCTTTTTTTTTCTGGTGAAGAGCAGTTTGGTGAAGCACAGAGATCCTCAAGGTTAGGATTTCTTGAAAGATTAATAAGAACACTTTTTCATAAGAGTCAAAGCTGGTCATTTTAGTTCAATACTTTCACTTACCAGATGAGGAAATCGAGACCCAAAAACTTGTCAAAAATCACTTAGGTATTAAGTAGCAAGCCAGGATGTGAACACCAAATCTAGGCTCTTTCTGCTACAACTATGCTTCCTGTAGATTCCCATTTTAATATTGCTGCCACCAGCTCATTTCTTATCCACTTTTTCCTTGCTCAACTCTAAACAGTATTAAATCTTATTTCATACTTTGATTTTAATTACTAGTTATAGAGCAAACTATCTGTGTATATGTACATGTGTGTATGTATATATACACAGACATACATATGTATGTATATATGTGTATATAGGTGTACACACACTCACATATGTGTGTAATTATGGAAGAGAAATTGAACAACTGAGCACAATATATATTGAACAACTGACACAATATGTAGGAAGCTAGCCTGAGAGGTAGAACTTGAATCCACGTCTTTTAGCCTAGTAGGGGAACCTCTGGGTCAAAGGATATGGACATATTAGTTATTTCATTTCCCAATTCCAAACTGCTTTCTAAAGGAGTTATGCTAATTGACAATTTTACCAAGACATCTCTAGTGTTTCTGTATTTGTGCAAGTCTTCCTGTGTTGACTATTCCCATCTTTCGTCATTTTTGGCAATTTACAGAGTGTGAGGTAAAATCTTGGAGTTGTTTTGATTTTTATTTTTCTTATTATTATTGATTTGGAGCATTCCTTCATATTGTTGGTTGTTAATAGTTTATAATTCTTTTGAGAAGTGCTTGTTCATATCCTTTGAACTCTTATCTACTTGAGAACACATATTTTGTGAAAGGTTTATGATCTGCTTCTGTTCTAATTTTTGTTGTTGTTGAAATCTTTAATATTAATGTCATAAAGCCTTGATGAATCATTTCTTGGATAAATTACTATAATCTATTTTCAGGATTTTATTTAAAATTTTTGGAGGTTATGTAGTATTAGTACTAATTATTGTTTTTTAAATTTTCACATTAGTTATGTTCTTAAAAAAAGAGGTAAGAAAAATGAAGGAAAAAATTACACTTCAATCTGTACTTAGTCTATCAGTTCTCTAAATGGAGATGGACAGCATGTTACATCATGAGTCCTTTAGAGCTGTGGTGAATTGAAATGAGGTATCTTGTTGGGGCCTAGCCAAGATGGCAGAGTAAGGGAGCACCTCACCTGACCTTTCCCAAATTCACCTCCAAACAACTATAAAAAATGCCTCAAAACAAATTCTAGAGTGGCAGAACCAACAGAAGGATGGGGAGAAACAATTTTCCAGCCCAAGATAACTTAGAAGGTCGTCAGAAAAGGTCTGTCTCACTAGGGTAAAAAGGGGAGCACAGGCACTGTCTGGGCAGGTCAACAGCAAGACACCATGTCCCTGGTGCAGGCCAGCAGCAAAGTCTTATGCCCCTTCAGTTGTCCCCCCCCCCCATGCAAGAAGCTTGAGACAGTCCCCCCTCCACTCCAGGAGCAGAACCCAACTTTAACATAAAGTTAAAAGTCACAAAATAGGCTGGAAAAATGATCAACAAACAAAAGTTGCAATTGTCAAAGGAAAGATCAAAATACAAACTCAGAAGAGGACAACAATGTCAAAAAGGCTACATGTGAAACCTCATGGAAAAATGTGTATTTGTCTCAGACCCAAAAAGAACTCCTGGGAGAGCTCAAAATAGATTTTAAAAATCAAATAAGTGCAGTAGAAGAAAAAAATTGGGGGAAAAATGAGAGTGATGCAAGAAAATCATGGAAAAAAGAGTCAATAGCTTGGCAAAGGAAGCACAAAAAATGGAAAAAGATGTACAAAAATTCACTGACAAAAACAATTCCCTAAAAAGTAGAATTGGTCAAATGGAAAAGGAGGTACAAAAGCTTATTGGAGTTTTAATGGATTATTGTGTTGATCTGTTACTAAGTTTTTCACAGTTGATTATCTTTATAATATTGTTGTTACTGTGTAGATTGTCCTCCTGGTTCTACTCATTTCACTATGCATCAGTTCATGTAAGTCTTCCCACATTTTTCTGAAACCATGCCCTTCATTCTTTCTTTTTTTTTTTTTTTAGGCAATTGGGATTGAGTGACTTGCCCAGGGTCACACAGCTAGTAAGTATCCACCTAACTGACCCCCTTCATTATTTCTTACAGCACAACAGTATACCATCACATTCATGTAGCAGAAATTGTTCAGCCATTCCCCAATTGATGAATATCTTCTTAGTTTCCAGTTCTTTGCTACCACAAAAAGATCTGCTATAAATATTTTTTTTGTACAAATGGTTCCTTTTCCTTTTATTTGTGTGTGAATGGGGAAAAGAACTATTTAACTTTTTAAAAACTGCTGACTTGGTCAAATAACCAACAAGATGGAGGATTAGACATATTCTCCAGTTCTCATGACCTCTCCAAAATAAGAATTATGCACAACAGATAAAACAACTTTAGTTATCTCCAAGGTCTAAGACACCAAGACCCAATAAAGTTACAAATCCGTGCATTAATAACAGAAAATGCTAATTCCTAATCGCTAAAGTGATCATTCAGCCTAGTCACCATATTCTAGTAGGGGTTCACAAGCCTACCCATGACCTACAGGCTTGAAAGAGAACTGAACTCCATCTCACTTCCCAGGCCCATGGAAAGGCAAAGGCCAGAAGCTTGCTCTGCCTAAGACAGCAGCATGAAACATACATTAACAAAGAAGAAAAAGAGAGAGCTAATGTACTGAATATGCATTTTAAAAAATTAGAAAGGCAACAAATAAATAAACATAAAATAAACTCAAAGAAGGAAATATAAGATTAGAGGTAAAATAGAATTTTAACTAGAAACCAAAAAAACTATAGAAATGATCAATAAAACTGAGATCCAGTTCTTTGAAGATACTAATAAAATTTATAACAATTAACCACCCAATTAAAAAGAAGAGAGCAGAAAACCAAATCAGAAAAAAAAACAAATGAAATGGTAAAGTCACAACAAAATCAGAAGAAACAAAAAGTTATCAGAACCTACTGTGCACAATTCTATGCTAACAAAACTGAGAACACAAAAGAAATGTAATTAAAAATATAAATGGAAGAATACTTTAAAAATATAAAATATTCAAACTAACAGAAGAACAAATAGAGATCTTACATAATCCAAACTCAGAAAAGGAAACAGAAATAGCTCTAAAAGGCCAACAACAGCAACAAAATCTGATTCTAAAGATTTCAGAAGAGAAATCTAACAAATTAAAAAAAAAAGCTGGGGCAGCTAGGTGGTGCAGTGGATAGAGCACTAGCCCTAGAGTCAAGAGGACCTGAGTTCAAACTGAGGCTCAGACACTCAACACTTACTAGCTGTGTGACCTTGGGCAAGTCACTTAACCCTAACTGCCTCACCAAAAAAAAAAAAAGTCTATTAGCGGGGTTGGGCAATTTATATTTTTGTAAATATTAATCCATTTTGCTTAGGTAAATATTACTCCTTTAGGCTTATTGCCATACAACTGGACAAAATAACTCCTAAAAATCACTGTAATTTCATTTTCATTGGTTGTGTTACCCTTTTCAATTTTTGATACTAGTAATTTGGTTTTCTTCTTTCTTTTTTTAAAAGTCAAATTAACCAATTATTTATTTTTTTCATAAAACCAGGTCTTAATTTTATTTATTACTTCATTGGTTTTTTTTTAAACTTTCAATTTTATTAAATATCTTCTTTGATTTTCAGGATTTCTATTTTGGTGTTTAATTAGGGATTTTTTATTTGTTATACACACACATGTACATCCATACACACACACATTCGTTACTGCCCAATTCATTGATTTGCTTTTTTTACTCTATTATTGATATATGTGTTTAGAGATATAAAATTTCCCCAACTACTGCTTTGGCTGTATCCTACAAATTTTGGTATGTTGTCTCATTGTTGTCATTATCTTTAGTAAAATTATTGATTGTTTCTATGATTTGTTCTTTGAACCATTCATTCTTTAGGATTAGATTATTTAGCTTCCAATTAATTTTTAATTTATGCCATCGAGGCCCTTTATTGAATGTAATTTTTATTCTATTATGATCTATAAATTGTACATTTAGTATTTCTGCTTTTCTGCATTTGTGAGGTTTTTATGCCCTAATACAGGATCCATTTTTGTAAAGGAAAGTACAGGTATAGGTATAGTCCTTTCTTTTTCCATTAAATATTCTCCAGAGATATATCTAATTTTTTAAAAAATTCTACTCATCTCCTTATCATCTTCCTTGTTTTTGTTTTTTTATGGTTAGATTTATCTAGGTCTGAGAGGAATAAATTGAGGTTCTCCACTAGTATTGTTTTACTGCCTATTTTCTCCTCATTTAAGTTTTTCTTCAAGAATTTAGATGCAATGCCATTTGGTGCATACATGTTCAGTATTGATATTAATTCATTGTCAATGTGGCTATTTATCAAAATATAGTTTCCCTGATTATCCCTTTTAATTAGGTCTATTTTTGTTTTTGCTTTGTCTGAGACCATGATTGCTATCCCTGCCTTTTTTTTCCACTTCAGTAAAACCATAATAGATTCTATTCCAACCCCTTATTTTAACTCTGTGTGTCTCTTTCTGTTTCCGGTGTATCTTCTATAAATAACATACTGTTAGATTCTGATTTCTAATACTTTCTTCTGTCCTTTTCTGTTTCATAGGTGAATACTTTAGTAATCATAATTGTGATTACTAAATGTGTATTGCCTTCCATCTTATTCTCTTTTATGCATCTCTCTCTCTCTCTCTTTCTCTCTCTCTCTCCCTGTATCTATCTCTATCTCTCTCTTTTTACCTTTTTGCCTCCTCAAAGGTTTATTTTGCTTCTGACCAGTGGTCACTATCTTCCTGCTGTGTGCTCTGGTCCTCACCAGGTAGGGGGCTCCTTCTTGACCACAATCATTCCTCTCTGCCTTGTTACTGTGACCTGGAGCTGGGTAATGGATGATGGAATTGCCAAATGCTGATCCTGTGCCCAATGCTAGCACAGGAGTTCTATGGAATCTCTTTGTGACCATGTGTTCAGTCCCCTTAATGGTCCTCTGTGTCTCTTCTGATGTTGTTTATGCTGACATTAATGCCCACAGTTGGTGTTGCTTCCCTTACACTCTCAGCGAACCCTTACCCCAGTGTCTTCAGACCTCCCTTTCTGTCTTCCTAAGTTGTCTGGGCTGAAAAAAAGGACTCACTGTGACTTTTGTTGCTTATCTTGCTCAGAATTTGGTTTGATGTGCTCTTTAAAGTTGTCCATGTCAAAAAATCGACAACTTAAATGACATTAAAAAAAGTAGAAAATGCACAGATAACCAAACAATAAATAGCTAATTTAAACACCCTAATCTAAGGTGGGGGGAGAGAAATCAAAGAAATCATAAATGTACTCTCAAAGAAAGAAACTCCAAGACCAGGTGGATTTACAAGTGAAGTCTATCAAATATTTTAAAACAATGAGTTCTAGTTCTCCATAAACTGTTCATAAAAATAGGGAAAGAAGATATGCTACTAATTTTTTTCTTTGATACAAGTATGGTCTTTATGCTAATATTAGGGAGACTCAAAACAGAGAAAGAATATATAGACCAGGGGTGGGGAACCTGTGGCTTTGAGGCCACATGTGGCCCTGTAGGTCCTCAAATGTGGCCCTTTGACTGAATCCAAACTTCACAGAACAAATACTTTAATAAAAGGATTTGTTCTGCAACATTTGGACTCAGTCAAAAGGTCATACCCAAGGACCCAGAAGGCTACATGTGGCCTTGAGGCTGCAGGTTCCCACCCTGATATGGACCAATATCCTAAATGAACATTGGTGCAAAAATTTTAAATAAAACATTAGCAAAGAAGCTATATTGACATATCCTAAAGATTATACAGTAGAATCAATTTTATTGATTATATTAATAAATTTACCAATTCATCAATTTATCAATATTATTATATATGATCATATATATCATATATAATCAATATTATATGATATATATCAATATATTACATATATCAATTATTTTTATAGATTTCCCAACACTACATCAAGATTGATTTAATGTTGGGGAAACTATAAAAATAATTGACCATATAATAATAAGAACAACAACAAACATACAATTATGTTAATCAATGCAGAAATTTTTTTACAAATGTAACACCCATTTTAATTAAACATAAAACACTACAAAACACAAGAATAAAGGTACCTTAACTTAATATGGTAAATAGCATATATTTTATATATATATGTATATTTCAAATCAGGACAAACTAGAGTCCTTTTCCAGTCAGATCAAGAGTGAAGCAAGGTTATCTATTATTAACAGTTCTATTTGATATACTGCTAGAAATACTAACTATTACAATAAAGAAAAGAAAATAAATTGATTGAATAAGAATAGACAAAGAAATAACAAAATTATTGCTTTTTCTAGATGATGAGATGGTGTACATGGAGGACTCTAAAAACTGAAAGATTAATAACAATAACTTCAGCAACTTTATATGATATAAAATAAATCCATAAATCATCAACATTTCTCCATATTACACGTAAAACCCAGCAAGAAGAGATAGAAAGAGGACTTACATTTACAATAGCTAGAGAAAACGTTAAATACTTAAGAGCCTACCCACCAAGATACACAGAACAACCATATGAATACCAGAAAACACCATTTACGCAAATAAAGACAGACAAATAATTGAAGAAATGTTAATTGTTCGTTGGCAGGTTGATCTAACATGATAAAAATGATAATACTACCTAAATTAATTTACTTACTCAGTGTCTTACCAATCCAACTACCAAAAATTACTTTATAGAGTTGGAAAAAAATAACAAAATTCATCTGGAGGAACAAAAGGTGAACAATATCATGGGAATGAATGAAAAAAGTGGGAAGGAAGGGGGCCTAACTATATTACAAAACAGTAATCATCAAAATAATTTTGTACTGGTTAAGAAATAGAAAAGTTCACCAGTGGAACAGATTAGGTACACAATATACAGAAGGAAATGCACACATTAGCCTAGTGTTTGATAAACCTAAAGGTCTAGCTAATGAAGTAAAAAAACACTATTCAATAAAAATTGTACAGTAGTCTGCCAGGAAGTCATTGTAGAACAATACTTTACTCTGTATACCAAGATAAGCTCTAAATGTGTATATGACTTTGGTGCAAAAGGTAACATCATGAACAAATCAGAGGAATGAGGAAGAAATTACCTTTCAGATTTATGGATAAGCAAAGAGTTTATGATCAAAGAAGGGATAGAGGGGATTACAGAAGATAAAATGGAAAATTTTGAGTAAATAAAATTGAAACTTTTTTTCACAAACAAAACCAATGCAGCTAAAATTAGAAGGAAAGAACACAAATGGGAAAAACTGTATCAAGTTCCTCTGATGTGGATCTCATTTCCTATATATGAAACTCACTCAAATTTATAAAAATAAGAACCATTTCTCAATTGCTAAATGATCAATTAATATCAACAGAGAGTTCTCAAGGGAAGAAATTCAAGCTACCTATATCATGTGAAAAAATGCTACAAAAGACTAATTAGAAAAGTGCAAATCAAATAAATCTGAGGTTCTATCTCACCCATTGAATTGACAAAGTTGACAAAAAATTATCACAAATGTTGGAGGCCCTGGGAAAACAAGCACATTGATGCACTGTAAGTTAAACTTTTGGAAAGTAATTTGGAACTATGCCTAGAAATTATTAAGCTGTGTATGCCTTTGGACCCAGAGATATGACTACTAGGTTTGTATCCCAAAGACATCAATGGAAAGGTTCTTTTCCACAAATATACTTATAACAGTTCTTTTTGTAGTATCAAAGTAAATTAAGGGAGTGTACATCAATTGGAAAGTAACTGAGCAAATTTTATTGTATGATTGTAAAGGCAACTACAATATTACTAATACTATAGTAAAAAATGAAGAAAGATATTGTCTTAGAGAAACCTGGGAAGACTTGCATGAACTGATCAAGAGTGAGTTCAGTAAAACCAGGAGAACAATTTATACTATTTATACAATCAATGAATACAATACATTTGGACTTGTCCAATATAGCAATTTATTTTGCTTGAAAATGCTTATTTGTTACAAAAGTTTTATAATCTTTTCCCCCCAGTAGAGGAGGGAGAAAAAAATTATTAACTGAAAAAATATATATTAAAAATAAATCAAATTGATAATTTTTCAACTTTCCATTGTACTTTGTCTGCAGAGACTTAGTTATCTGCGTACGTGTTATTTTCCCAATATAATGTAAGCTCTTTGGAGGGCAGGGACTGTTGTTTTTGTCTTTGTATTTGTATCACCTGAGCAGCTAGGTGGTGTAGAGGATAGAGTGCTAGGCCTGGAGTCAGGTAGACTCATCTTCGTGAGTTCGAATTCAGCCTCAGACACTTACTAGCTATGTGACCCTGGGCAAGTCACTTAACCCTGTTAGCCTCAGTTCTTCATCTGTAAAATGGGCTGGAGAAGGAAATGGCAAACCACTTTAATATCTTTGCCAAGAAAAACCTAAAACGGGGTCAAGGAGAGTCAGACACCACTGGAAAACGACTGAACAATAACAATTTGTGTCACCTACAAATACAAGTGTATTCTGTGCCTTGAGTACAAGAATCATAGGACCACAAATTTATAACTGGAAGAAATCTGTTATCTCCCTCTTGAGTTCACGTAGTAGATAACTGCTGACAAAATATATCTATCACCATGCAGAGATTATAGAAGTAAAAACCTAGTTTTTATTATACTTAAGCACAGGTTCAGATCTCAGACCATAAAAATGATGCTGAATGAAGATTAGGATTCTAACAAGTCCTCCTATAGATGTAACCACTGCCCCAAAGTCCACCGATATGGGACTCCATTTCTTCTGGTGGAGATGAAGGCCTGGTTTTGCTGGAGGGATGTGGGGTGGAATTAGTGAGAAGCGAGCACTTCAGTTCTCAGCTAGTTTCCTACTTTGGGGAGTTGGAGTCTCCCTTTGATACTCTCCCAGTAAGGGTCTTTTTCTGAGCATAGCATCAAGGTGGCTTCCAGCTTCCAGAGAGAAGACAGAAGAGGCCCGTTTCAGGTTGTTGGAAAGAAAAGACTCTGGGAAGACCTGAGAGGAGCTGGTTGTCTCCTCATCATGCCTCTACCCCCAGCTTCCTACTCTAGAGACTTCAGGGAGTTTCTCCTTGGGTGAGATTGAGGGTGTTCTCTCTTCGTCGAACTGAATTTTCTCACTCCCAATGTGACAGCTCCCTCATTCTGTATTGTCTGGTATATGTTCTCCTATGTATACCTTCTCTAATTTCTGTTTTGTTACTGATTTGGATAATGGATTTCTTTGTTATTTGCTATGTGTGTTCATTGAGGAAATAATATTGGATGAATAAGGGGTCAAATTTTGGATATAGAACTTGGGGGTTCCTTTTCCTCCCCAAAATGACAAAGTGATAAAAAGTTAGATGGAACCTAATCATATCCCCTAGATATTTAAGGGAAGAGGAAGATATACTGCTAGCCTGGTACTCCCCTCTCTTTGGGGAGAGCAGAGTGGCCTATGGCAGCAACCTTTTGCTTCCCCTCTGGGCAGGAATGAAAATCTCCCTTGGAGAAGGGGAAAAGGGTTAAGAGGATAGAAATGTCTCTTCTGCCTCTCTTCAAGCCACACACAAGACAGGCCCTACCACATTTGGTCTCCTTCCCTACACGTGCGGCTCTCATACTTTACATAGACAAAATTACATCAGTGACAGAAATAATTCTTGTAAAAGAATATTGCAATCTTGTGCATTTCTCTGAGGTCATAAAAGTTAAAGAAAAGACAGATTCATAATCCCATGCTTTCTTTGATGTCATAAAAGTTGAAACATTTATTTAAGCAAAGTCACAATCTCATTCATCCTTTAAGATAACAAACCTAATTAAACAGACTATAGGTAAACTAAGTCAGGTTACAGATTAAATTGCATTTAGAGGCTTCACAATATATTGATTGATATATGTCACCAAGGTAATCCAGAAAATTCCTTCCCTGATGTCAGGAAAGTCCTCCCTTATAGTTAGCTAGGGAATGTAATAAATAACTAAATCACCTTGGGGAGCTCAAACTGGCTTTTACAGAATAATGTCAAACAATCTTGCCTTAACATTATTATTCCAGGAATCAAGTTTTGGTCATGTGACATTCATAGCAACAGAAGTCAGACTTTTAGTTAACTCAAAGTTGAGGACAAATGACCCAATATCCCTAATAATAAAGATTAATAAAAGGAGGAAAAATTACCATGTTAGATCTTATAGGTCAACTATAGTTGTCCAACCCCCTCATTTTATAGGAGAAGAATCTGAGGCTTAGAGTTGTTAAATGATTCAATAACCACACAGATAGAATTCAGGTCATCTCGGTTCAAACACAGAGTTTATTCCAAAGTGCTTAATAAAAAACATGTCTTTAAATTGAAGGGTGGGATGAATAGTGTTCATCAGAGAGGCTTCCAGACTTGTTTTCATTAAGTACAGCAGGGCCACTCAGGGAGATTACCAGAAAATACCTTCTCCCACAGGAGCCTGAGAAGATATTCATCCACTGTGGAGTGCTGATAAATGTTTAACCACCGGCTCTCAAAATGTACACAGTACACACTTTCAAGTTTAATTTGCCTCAGTAGCATTTTCTCCATCACTTTCTTAAGTCTAGACAGTCAAAACAATCAATCAGTCCCGATTTGTAGCATTTCCAAGGTATAAATGCTCATGCCGGAAAAATTAACAATTTTTTTTTTTAGGCAATTGGGTTTAAGTGACTTGCCCAGGGTAACACAGCTAGTAAGGTGTCAAGTGTTTGGCCTGAGGCCGGATTTGAAGTCAGGTCCTCCTGACTTCAGAGCTGGTGCTTTATCCACTGCCCCGAAATTAACAACTTTTAAGCTGGCTCCAACGCATGCACAACTTTTGGGAATTTAGCAGCCGGGTCTTGGAGAGAGGGACTGAACACTCAGTTTGACTGTAGCTGCTGAAATTTACACTAGAACTCTGGGCGTGGTCTGAGAACGCGAGGGGGGGCGCTCGCCCTCTGCTGGCCAAGAAGCGCCAAGCACCGCGAGCCGGAAGTCGGGCGGAACCGAAGTGAGCGGCGGATGTTTCTGGGGGGAGGAGGAGCGGAAGTACACACAGCCCGCTTCTTTCTCTCGGTAGTGATGGCGGGCCGTGCGGTGGGGCGCTTGCGTTTGCCATGGAGTGGTGCGAGTGAGTGTCTTGAACTGCTTTTGTAGGGGAGATATTGAGAGAGGTAGAAGAAGGAAGCAGGGTGCCTGGCCCAGGGGCGGCCCCGGGGGCTGGTGGTCGCGGAAGGGCCTCTCCCGGGCTCCGTACGTGGGGGCGGGGGGGTCACGGGAGCGAGGTGGTCATTTGTCAGCGGTCCAGGCCAGGAGACCCTGGGGCAGCCATGGGCCTGCCCTGTGAAGAGCATCCAGATTTAGAGCTGGGATCAATGTGTGTTGAATCGCCTTAGATTTGGTTCGTGAAAGAACCTGCCTCAGACACTAGCATATGACCTTGGACGAGTCACCTGAAATCTGAGTCTGTTTCTTCAGGAAAATAGGGTTAATAATCCTCTCCCTATCTCACAGGCTCGTGAAAAAAGTGCTTTGTAAATTTTGCGTGAATATACAGCTCTCTTCTTTTAGCTGTTTTACAGAACGTACTTGAAGTACCTTGTAACGATGGCCACCTTTTTGGAATGGATTTTAAAATGCTGTTGGATCCCCATCTCATCTTGTAGCTTTAGGGGGAAGTGATTTAGATGAAGTCTCACAACTTTGCATTTTAATTGTTTGCCAGGGTTTATAGCTACAGCACCATCTTTTCAACTATCAGCTACGGAGGTGGCTAAGATGCGAAATGAGCTCTTTGACCGAGAGAAAAAGAGGCAACTGTCGCTCAATCCTCGAACTGAGAAAATTGAAGTTAAACATGTTGGAAAATCTGACCCTGGTGCTATATTTTTGATGAATAAAAATCTTTCAACTCCTTATAATTGTGCCATGCGTAAGTAAATCGGT
The DNA here is from genome assembly GCF_900497805.2 of Vombatus ursinus. Classification (NCBI taxonomy): domain Eukaryota; kingdom Metazoa; phylum Chordata; class Mammalia; order Diprotodontia; family Vombatidae; genus Vombatus; species Vombatus ursinus. Next base: position 22,284,486 of record NW_020954587.1, read on the forward strand.
TTCAATCTAATTCCAGTTGCTCCATTTTATAGGAATTGTACCATGCATCTTCCTCCCAAACATATAATATCCTATTAGGTTACCTTTTTAACTCTACTGAAGTAGTTTCTTGTCAGCTTATTAATAGTTGGATGTTGTTTTAATTATCTAACTTTTTTATAAGAACAGGAATATTTTCTTTTGGGGACTAAAGCCTTGTCTGTAGCCTTCTGAAGTCAAGTAGCCCATACAAGGTGGCACAAGGGGGCCACTTGCATTCACTGCTTCTTACCCAGGAAGAGTAGAAACTCTACTCTTTTTTCTGGTCATACTCATGTTTTAAAAACAAAACCAACCCCTACACATATTCTTTAAGGAAAAATTTAATTGAGCTTTTCATTTTGCTCAGTATCACTTGCTGAAATTGAATCCTTCAACTAAAAAGAAAAACAGTTAAGCACAAACATATGTTACAGTGAACATGTTTGTGACATCCTGTCCTAGTAGTCTATCTACAATATGTGAATTAAATTTTATTTTTTTAATGAACAGATATTGTTCAATAGTTTTCTTACCCTCTCACCCCCATTTTAAAAAAAATGAGAGAAAAGCAAAATTGTTGTCACATATTCACAGTGAAACATTCTCAAATTTGCTATGTCCAAAAAAAGTATGTCACAGTCTGCATCCTGCATCACTTCTCTTTCAGAAGGTGGGTTGCATGCTTTATCCTTCTTCAATCAATCATTGTCATTGTGTTCTTCATAGTTCTTAAGTTTTTCAAAATTATTTGTTTTTACATTGTTATTATGGTATAAATTGTTCTCCTTATTCTGTGCACTTCATTCTGCATAAGTTTATGCAAGTTTTCCTAGGTTTCACTGAAACTTTCCCTTTCATCATTTCTTATGGCACATCAGTCCATAGTCTTGATAGCAACAGCAAGTGGAAAATTTACCAGCTATGGATCAGTATGTGTGCTGTATCTTTACAGATAGTGATAATGTAATACTGTAATCCTGAGAACACAGAGATAGAGCTTACTTTAAATAGGAATGTGTACACTGCTTACCCAACTTTATGGCTAGTTGCATTTTTTTTCCTTTTCAGAAATTCAGAGCAACACTGATAAGATTAGTATTTAATAATCTATTCATCAGTTTATGTTGGGGCATATTCTCATACTCTTCTATTGCCTTGATTTTGAAGTAGTAAGAGTTATACTATAGCACTGTCCTTCACATATGATGACAATGTTACCAACTAGTATAAGAATAACCTTTGTTTTTGTTTTTCTAGTACTAGTGGTGGATTTGATTAATCCTCCAAGCTCCATTGCCACATTTCTTTTGTAACAACCTTCATTCATATGAGAAATATAATCCTGAATTCTGTACCTATAATGACTTGTGTTTTTCCTAACTTTATATGTAGGTCTAGCCCTTGGAAAACTTCTAGGAGATAAAAACTAATTTCTTGATGATTATAACCAGTCAGATTATTAATATTTTAATTATTTTGAAGGGGAACATATTTTCTGCCATGGCCCAGTGCCATTCTTATTTTACTTTTTGTGGGTCATTTAATCTACACTAGGTAGGTATGATATTGTAAATGGCCTATTTAATTTTAATGGACTGTTGTATTTTGAAATATACTGATTTTTTAAAAGATCACTAATATGTCTAATAATATAACATTTTAAAATGTAAATCTTTTCTGGCATTTTGGTTGGGCTTAGATCTATTGTGTGTTTAATTTAACTCTTTAGATTTAAGTGAATGGTATTGCAAGAAATCCATTTTGGCTCTTGTGGATGGGCAGCCCTGGGACATGAATAAACCTCTGACCAAGTCATGTGAAATTAAGTTTCTCACTTTTAAAGATGAAGATCCTGAGGAAGTGAACAAGGTAGTGTTATTTCTGAATTCATTGTTTTCTTTTTCATTAAGCCTAGTTTACCTATGAAATTGACCAGCAATAGCAACTCAACAAACGTTTAATTAGTGCCTTCTATATGCAAGGCACTTTGGGTATAAAGATGAAAAAAATTATGGAATCTGTACTCAAATAGTTAATAGTCTTGACTATGGGGATATGGCATCTGCATAGATACCTGGACAGTATGAGCTGGTATATGAAAAGGAAAAAGGAACAATCATAGGAAAATTTGAGGAGAAAGATTACATTTAGGTGAAGGGAATCAGGGGAGAATTTGTGGATGTGACACCAGAGTTTAATATTTAAAATAACATTTGGAAAATCAAAGATGAAGGAGTACATTCTAGGTAAGAAGAGTGAACTACACTAATGCCTGGAGATGGGAGATTGAATTGGAGGGAATAGGTAGTAGTCCTATCAGAACATAGATTTGTGGAGGGAATTAATGTAGAATAAGTCTGGAAAGGGGGGCTGGAGCCAGTTGTGGAGGGCCCTAACTACTCTTAGTAAATGCTTCTTGATTTTTTGACTTGAGTAGGTTAAGGAGCAGATTTTATTCCATCCTATAGGTAATACAAAACCATTTCAAGTTTTTGAGCATTGGTGTTACACGGTCAAACGTGTTTACTGTATGTGGCGCTCCATCTTCTGACTCAGTACATTTGTATTCCCCATATGTGAAATGTTCAGCCTTCTCACCTCCACCTCTGGGAATCCTTATTTCCTTCAAGACACAGCTCAGGTGCCACCTCATAGACATGGTTGTTTCCTTAATCCCCTAGCTCCAGTTGTTAATACTCTCTGCCTTTTAGAATTACTTGGTAGCATTTTGTATTTTCTTTTTATTTACACATCTCTGTAACTGCTATGTTCTGTCAGTAGAATATAAGTTCCTTGAGGCCAGAGACTTTAATTTTTGTCTTTGTATCTCCTTAGTACCTAGCAATGTCTTCCAAGTTTTTTCCCCCCCTAGATCTCTGATTTCGTTGGTGTAGGAAATTCTCTATGTAGTTCATTAACTGATCTGCAATTTACAGTCTTAGTTGTCTGGGGTATTGAGAGGTTAAATAACTTGGCTAGGGTCACACAGCATGTGTCAGAGGTAAAATTTGAACCAAAGTCTTCCTCTTTCAGAGCCTATCCATTTCCGTCTGTTACTCCAGGCTGCCTCTCTCACCTACATAGTACCTACATAGTAGGGTGCTTATTAATTTATTAAGCACTAACTTATTCCCCTAGGAAGATTAGTTTGGCAACTGTTTGAAAGGCTCTTGTGTGTGGAAAAGGGAGGTAATAGAGGCAGTGAAACTGGTTAAGTGATGGTTGTAATAGTCTGGTTCAGAAGTTATAAGGGTCTGAACTTGTGTAATGCACAAATTTGGTCAGAGATCTATAAGATTTTATTATAGTAGGTTTTTCATTAGTGAATAAAATGTTCATAATATCAGTTTCCACATGGATAGGAGAATAAGATACATTAAAGACATTCTTCAAAATACGATAGCGGGACTTTGTTTTGTTTGCCTGGTCTTGGTGCCCTGATGAGTTACATAGACCCCATTTGACATTTCACTTCACTTCAGCAAATGTTAAATGGTGTGTGCACAGCACTATGCTAGGTACCAGCACAAAGATGAAGTTCAGGTAAGCTTTGATATTAATGGATATCAAATTGAGGGGTAAGACAAATATATAGACAAGAATTTATTAGATTGTAATTGCATTAGAGACTTGCAAAACAAAGTGATGTGTGAAAGGGCTCAAGATTATTGTTACCTACAAAGGTAGTATTTGAGTTGGGTAGGAATGTAGCAAGTAAAGAGGGGAAAGAGGGACATTCTAGGTACACACAGTAGCAAAGTGGGTTTTAGGGCAACTTGATAGATAGAGTGTAGGGCCTGGGGTCAGGAAAACTCATCTTCCTGATTTCAAATCTGGCCTCAGACACTAGCTGTTTGACTTGGGCAAGTTACTTAACCCTATTTGCCTCAGTTTCCTTATCTGTAAAATGATCTGGAGAGGGAAATGGCAAACCACTTCAGTGTCTTTGCCAAGAAAACCCCAAATCAGGTCACACAACTGAAAAATAACCAAACACCTGAACAATTAGGCTCCTTGCTTCAAGTCTCTCTTTTCTCTATGTAACTTCCAAAGTAATTTTCCTGAAGTTCAGGTTTGACCCATGTTACCTTCCTACTGTAAAACTCTTCTGGTTCTACCTTTAGAATCAATTTATACTCCTCTGGTACTTGAAGCTCTTTTCATCTTTCTAATCTTCTTACATACTACTTCCCTCTACGTACTTTATTGTCCTGCCATACTTGCTTATTTTCTTTTCTCACACGTGGTGCTCCAGCACCCATCTCCAAGCCTTAGTATTGATCATATCCCATGCCTAGAATACTCTTCTTCACTTCTGCCTCTTGGTTTCCCTGGAGATACAACTTAAATCCTACCTTCGGACTCTTCCTGGGATCCTTAGCTTCTTGTGCCTTCTCATTTCTGTCTCGTATATTCATATATGTAGATATACTTGTATATAAATATATAGGAAGTATAGGAAGATACAAGACTGGAAAGGCAAATTGGTGCCAGATTGTGGAGGGCCTTCAGTGCCAAACAAAAGAGGCTATACTTTATTCGGTGGAATGACCAGATCTAACTGTAAGAAAAATCATTCTGGCAACATTATGAAGGGTGGAGTAGAGGTGGCAAGGCCTGTTTAGAGTTCAACAACAACAGCAGATTATTACAGTGCTTTAGGTGGATGATAATGTAGACCTACTCTAACATGGTGGCAGTGAAAATGCAGGAGATGGTGTGGAGGTGAAATTGACAGGCTATGGTAATTGGATGGTGGTGACTGGTAAGGGAGAGGAAAGGGTAAGATAAACTCTATGAACAGGGGAGACGGGGTCAATAGTTGTGCCACAGACAGAATAGTGAAGTCAAAAGAAGGGGCAGATTTAGGGCAAAGCATGATAACCTCATTTGAAGAGATATTGAATTTGAAATAGGAATGGGACATCCAGACAAAAATGAAATCTGTTTTCAGAATGAACACTACTACCCCTAAAGGGGAGTGGCATAAGGAGTAACTTCAGATTTGAAGGAATGTAGGGTCCATTTGGTATAGTTATATAAAGATAAAAATATGATATGTCACTTGTAAATTGTTACGTTTGTATTTTCTTATATTTTTAAAATATTCTTTATTATATAAATTAGGTCTAAAAGCAAAATGGAGTTTGCCTACTTGTTATTCTCTTTGTAATGCTTGATGGTTTAACTTGGGGAGAACTGATAAGACACATATCTGTGAAGAAGAATGTTATACTAAAATGAAAGTAATTTGTGGAATGGCTTTGCTCTAAATTAAGGGAATCAGTTGTATTGTGCTAAGGATTGTTTGGAAGTAAATTAGAATTTTCTTATTAGGAAGGAAATTTTACTCATGTTCAACTTTTATTTATGGTGGTAATATTTATTTGTTCTTAAAGTAAGCCAGGCTATACATTTATAAAATTCACTTTAATTCAGTAAGTACCCACTATGTTCCAGACGTTGTACTGGGCGTTAGGGATAGAAAAATGAAAATGGTTCTTGCCCTCAAAGAGTTTACAGTGTTTAAAACCATATTTATTTTTTTCACTCATCAGCTTCATAGAACAGCTCATTAGCTAGGTCATCTTATCTTAGAGTTAAAATGAGTGACTGATAACAGGATGGTTGATAGTCCTTTTTTTTTTTTTTTTTTCGTGGTAGGACCAACAAAACTTTTAACTGCTATAGTGTTGGTTCTTTCTAGTTTTATATACCTTTCTTATTGTATACAGATATACTTTTAGTTTTTAGACGTTTATAACTTACAGAATCTATACATGCATATATATATTTATAATGTGGTGTGCTGCTAAAATGTTTAACAACTATCTCTCTGAAAAGAAAATGCACTCAAGACATACTTGTAAGTTTAATCTGTATTATTAACATCTTCTCTATCATTTTCTTAAGCCTAGAAAGTCAACAAAACAATAAATCAAGCCCTGATTTGTAGCATTTGCTGATTTCTGAAGTATAAATGCTGACGCTGAAAATTTAACAGTCAGCTTTTGAAAACCAGTACTGAACTGACTTCAGTACACCTCTGCATTTAATTATAGCTATAATAATAAATAAAACCTTATTAGTATCTTTACGTGTTGTAAGTTATTTCTCTTTCATCTGTTGAATCTTCTAGCATTTCACTCAAAGGAAGAAAAGCCATAAGTATTTTTATATGGCCTTTGAGTCCTTATTTGAGGGAATAACCTCACTTGACACGTAAAGTGTTAATGTCCCTTGCTTTTACTTTCACCATTAAAACTATCCAAAGAGATCTCCCCTTCTTCTGATAATGACTTCATGGATAAGTTCCCATCTGGGCTCATACTGCCCCATTACACTTGACATCATAGATAAGACACTCCATATCCCCTTTGTTAGCCAACCTTGAGGAAATCGAGGAATATTGCAGTCCCATAGTCTTATTCTCCTCAGCCAGTTATTGCACTCAATTTCAAGCCATGGATCTAGAAGTAGAAATAATAGATAAACCTTGCTTCCCACTGATCACCATCTAGAACTACTGAAAACGAGGAAACACAAATCAAGAGATGAGATTTTTCCTGTACAAAAAGGGAAAACTGGGAAGCCATCTTTGTTTTTGTTTTTAATTCAGTTTTATTTTATTTTCAGTTTCAAATTCTTTCCTTCTCATCTCTCCATTCTCCTCCCTCCCCTCCCCTGCTATTGTTACATGGTAGAAACTGGCAAATATTTGAGAGATTTTTCCTAAATGAATGCTGACCTGAATTTTAATATTGTACAAATTCTCTGACGTTGTACAATTCTTCAGTGCTTAAATACCTTCATAACCTAGCCCTTTCCAACCTTCCCAGTGTTTTTATACCATACTTTCCTCTGTGTATTGTGTTCCAGTGATGCTGGCCTTCTTGCTATTTCTTGAATAAGATACTCCATTTTTCAACTGCAAATTTTCACTTGTTGTTCCCCTGTTTGGATTTCTCTCTCTTCTCATCTCTGCCTCCTAGCTTCCTTGGTTTCCTTCAGGAAACCTTTCCTGATCTCCCTTAATGCTAGTTATCCCTCTCTATTAATTTTCTCCAGTTTAGTCTATCTATGTCTTGTATGTACATAGTTGTTTGTGTGTTGTCTCCCCTGTTGTACTGTGAACTCCTTGAGAGCAGATGATTTTTTGCCTTTATATACCTACTACTTAGTACAGTGCCTGGAACACAGCAGGTACTTAATATAAAGACTTGTTGACTTGACTTGACATTGAACTAATTTATTGTAATATTTATTTACTTTATTTTAGGCCTATTGGCGTTCTTGTGCCATGATGATGGGGTGTGTGATAGAAAGGGCATTCAAAGATGAATACACAGTTACTTTAGTCAGAGTTCCAGAAATTCCAGGTAATATAAACATTCTAATAACTAAATTAGAGTTGAGAAAAATTATGTAGTATTTGGATGCCTGTTTCCAGGGATGTGGAGTGTTCAGTCACCATGAATGACAGCATAGTGTAATAGTGGAAAGAGTGATGAATGGGGATCAGAGAGCCTTAGGTGGAGATCCCATTTTTGACAATGGCTATGTTACTGTGGACAGATCACTTAACTTCTGTGAGCCTCAGTTTCCTTTTCTTGGGGTAATATAAGTAGTTCTTGCTTCACAGGGTAGTTGTGAGTATCAACTGAAATAAAGTAGGTAAAGTGTTTTTACAAACTTTAGTAAGTTATGTACATTTCTTCTGTTACTAAATCTTTGAGTAAATTCATCAACATGGGGTGTAAAATAATTTTCAAAGGTCAATAATTAAACATGAAAGAGTAGTTAGAAGATAATGTTTCAAGAGACTGAAATTCATGGGATTTAAAATGGATTGAAACTGAAAACAGCAGACTTTTAAGATTCTATTTCATTTCAGATCCTCATTTTCTCACTCCCATGTCTTCCGTCATTGAGAAAGCAAGAAAAACAAAACTCCTGTTGCAAACATGTGTAATCAAGCAAAACAGTTCTGCATTGGCCAAGAACAATAGTTTATGATGGGTTAGCTGGGCACAGGGATGGAGGAAATGAGATCATATGAAGGCATGTAGGGAAGTACGGGATATATTTGTTGTTCTTCCCTAGAAATAACTCTGAAATTTAAGAGTGTCAGAAAACTAAAGATACCAGTTTTTCTGTGGAGTCTCAGTGGGAGAACATATTTCCTTTATCTGCAATTTGGTGGTGAAGATGTTTATTCCCTAGAATTTCTGTAAACTAAGATTAGATTTCAGAGGACTAACAGTCATTGTACCAATTTACTATAGTAACTACATGAAAACTATTTGTAATATTCTCTTTTATATGAGTTTTTTTGGCTGTTGTGACTGACAGTCTCTATTAGTATTACTTTCTTTTCTTTTCTTTTTTTTTTTTTTGGCAAGGCAATTGGGGTTAAGTGACCTGCCCAGAGTCACACAGCTAGGAAGTATTATGTGTCTGAGGCCGAATTTGAACTCAGGTCCTCCTGACTCCAGGGCTGGTGCTCTATCTACTGTGCCACCTAGCTGCCCCCATAGTATTACTTTCTTGATGGAGTCAACCCATTTTCCCCCCTTTTTTTTGGTCTGCACATGCTATTTTATATATGTAGGGAATAACTACATTAGAAAACCCTTTCAGTAATGCAGCTACTTAATTTCAGCTTATTTTCTTCAAAAATTGCTTAGTGTGGTGAGGATTAAAGATCTTAATTGTGGTCACACAAGCATGAGTCAGATAGGACTTAAACTCCAGTTCTTCCTGACTTCAAGGTTATATATATTATGTTATGCTACCACTCCGGTACATTATTTATATGAAGAAAATCTCATAAAGTGATGTATTTGCAAGTCCTCCCACTTTTAAAATCAACTTCAGAGTATACTTGCATAGTACTGTAACTTTCTGAATATGTGTACAATATTGTTTCAATCTATTATTTCATCTGTGTTATCTACACAGTTATCTACTCTCCCTGTTTATACAGATAGTAAATACCGTGAGAGTTTGGCTGAAAAGTTATCACCTGTGGCCAGCCTGGGATGAGCCTTTTCAGTTTAGCTTGATGGGTCCTTAGAACACAGACTGATAGTCCATCACAAAATCTATACTTTTATAACCTTTCTATACTGATAGGATGTTACAGAGCTTGTATACTTTCAAGAACTCAAGATTACCTGCACATTATGATGAGGCTTTGAAGTAGTACTTTAAGTCAAGAGGGCTGTTGAAATGAGCATCAGCTATGATGACTGTGGCAATTTTTTTGATTTTTAGATTTAGGAGAGATTGCTAATTATATTTTTTGGACTGAAATATACATCTGTTTCAGACTGATATTTTTTTCTTACCAAAGTTGACATTTATTTTAATTTTGCTTGGATTTGTAGTGGTTGCTGGAGCCTTCTGTTATGATGTCATTTTGGACAAAAGACTTGATGAATGGATTCCAGCATCTGTAAGTGCCTTTTACTTTGGGAAGAATTCTTTTTTTGGAACTATTTTGTCACCTAGGATGACTTTCTAGAAATTAATATTGGGGAGTTTGATATTTTTAACAATTCATTCTGAAAAGTTTAAAATATACATTGTATGTTTTAAATATGTGTAGGTATGGAGAATTTGTGATAGTAAATGTGTAAGAGGGATTTTAGCAGCTAGCTGTGTGGGCTTAGACAAGTCACTTTCCCTTTCTGGATCAATTTCTGTATCACAAAAATGACCCGATTGACTTAAAGGACTCTCCCTCTCCTAATTTTGTCTTATGATTATATAATCTCACATTTTTAGTGACCCTTTACCACAGGAGTCTTGATTCTATTCCCTGAGTGATCTTTAGTGCTAACCTTATCCTAGGCGAACCCAGACTAGTCAGAGGAGTTGTCTCTTGGAGACCAAGTTGGAATTGGAGGACCTGGGCTATTAGCAGAGCTGCCTTTTCCCCCAAGCCACTCCGCAGTCTTCATGATTTGATGCTCATATTATACCAAGACTTGGGCAGCAATTTGATGTAGCTGAGCAGAAAGGAACAAGCCTGAAGGAAGAGCAATATGTGTTGGGAGAAAGGTCAGTTTTAAGCAGGTCATAGAATTATACAGTGAGCTGGAAAGGACCTGAATTATCTGTTTTAGGTAGTCTGAAGGTGAGCTGGCAGATATCATTAGCCAGGCAGCCTAGAATTCACATTCAAGAGGTTCAGTACGGGAAAACAAGCAGGTCATGAAAGTGGCCAAGAGATGAGCTTCAAGAGGAAGAGGTGAGGTAAGGGAGGAAGGAACAAGCATTCCAGGCCAGGGAGGTAGGTTTAAAATTTGAAAAGTCAGGCAATAGATACTGGAGTCAAGGAGGGGAATCTAGGCAACTAGAGACAAGAATGATGCTTGATAATCAAACCAACCATTATCTGAGCCAGGGTGTGCTTATGTTACTGACCTGAGACTGAGTCAGCAAATGCTAAATGTATCAACTCTTCAAATGATGTCATATAGTCATATAGTGTGGGGTTGTGAAGAGGAAGTGGAAAGCAGTTTCTGACAATCATTGAACATGTTCATTTTTTCATGCTAAAAAAATTTAGAAAGCATTGCCTGTGGTATATGTAAATTAATGTGGAATATAAGATAGCAATGACGAGGATGTGAGCTCTTCAAATTACCTTGATTCTTGGATGAGTATTTCAGGCATTCAATTTTATTTTAACGATCAGTGATAGACATGATGCTTCAATGTGTGTGCATGTATATTCTCTCTCATATATCAGGGTAAAGGAAGATAACCAGATAAAAATTCTTTCAGCTGAAGTAGTACTTCATACTTTAATATGCGTCTTCCACGTTAAATATAAATTTCTTGAAGGCAGAAAATGTTTCAATTTTCAATTTTTTGAAATCTTTAATTTCAGTTTTAAACTGTGTGTTCACAGTGCTTAGCACATAGTAGACCCTTAATAAATGCTTGTTGATTGAAAACAAAATTTATAACTACATTGTATGGAAGTGAAGGAGTATGCTTATGCTCAGCTACCACTTTACTTTTCAGTAGAAGATTATGGTGGATAGACTGAGTTGTTGTTATCCATTTGGTATAGGAATGTATATAAATTGCATATGCTCTCAAATGAACTCATTATTTTCTACCCCACTGTGTGTCCCGGGGCCAGTAAATGAAACCTGGCAATAGGTCAGTCAGGTAGTCAACAAGCATTTGATAAGCGTTTACTAATGGATATTGGACTAAGAAGTACAGGGAGTAAAAAGGCAAGAAGAGTCCTTGACCTCAAGGATCTCATAACCTAATAAGAGAGATAGCATGAAATAACTATGTATATAAGATCTATGCAGAGCACATGGAAAGCAGTTTCAGAGGGGAAGGCATTAGCTAGGGCACTGGGAAAGGGCTCCTGCAGAAAGTGGCATTTGAGTTGAATCTTGAAAGAAGTCTGAGAAACTAAGAGGCAGAGATGAGGAGGGAGAATATTCCAGGCGTGAGGGATAGCTAGAGAAAGGGTTGGAGGCAGGAGCTGTCTCAGGAGAGCTTGAATGTAAGGGAGCCCCAGGTAGGTCAGATATCAACTGATAACAGTAGGGGAAAAAAGGAAATGACTTTGAACTTAGGGGAAAAAAAACTTGTTTTGGAAAATTAAAATTTGACTATTTTTTAAGAGTATCAGAATACTTCTCTTTTTTGACTTGTAAAACTAAAATTTTTTTAAGATATATTTTATGGTATGCTCTTATTAATGTCTTTTTTTAATCACCTTAGTTTCCCTGGTATTCCTACTTCCTTCTCCAAAAGAGCAGTCCCATATAGCAAATATTTTTAAAAGAGGGAAAATGAACATAGCTGAGTAATACATAAAAAGTCTTAACATGTGTGCAATATATAATCCTTGTAGACCTCCCACCTCTGCAAAGGGGTGGGATGGGAGTGTTTTCTCATATCTCTTTTCTTGAGCTCTACTTGTTCTTTATAATTTTGCAGCCTTCACTTTTGATTTTTTTTTGTGGTTCTTTCCATTTATGTTTTTGTAGTTATTGTGATATTGTTTTCTTGGTTGTACTTTATTTTGCATCAGTTCATGTGTATGTGTGTGGGTGTGTGTCTATATATAGATACAGATATATAGAGAGATATAAAGATATAGATATCTATAGGGATATATAGCTCTGTGCGTGTGTGTGTGTGTGTGTGTGTGTGTGTGTGTGTGATTTTCTTGTCAATAACCTCTTTGAGGTATAAACCTGGTAATGTAGTAATGGAATCTCTGAGTCAATGGGTAAGGACATTTTAGTCACTATTTGCCTAATTCTGAATTGCTTTCCAAAATGATTATGCTGATTCACAGCACCACCAGTGATTTACCAGTGTGTCTATCTTTCAACAATTTTTTAAACATTGACTATTCCTATCTTGTTATATTTGCTATCAAAACCATCTGATGGTAGTTAAAAATACATTGTTAGTAGCTGAGTTTGGAACATTCTTTCACATGGTTGGTAATAGTTTGAGTAATTCTTTGTTCATATCCTTTGAACACATTTGGGGATTCATATATACACATACATGTACACACATATGTATCTTGTTCTTTGCATTATGTCATTTGCATAGAATTGCATATATTGTTTATGTACATATAGATTTGTATGTATATATGTATAGTAGTTTATATATTTTGGATAACAAATTCTTATCAGAGAAATTTGATACAAAGTTTTTTTTTTCCATTTATCCACTTCCCTTTTCCATATGTTTTTTTTTCTGTGCAGAAGCTTTTTAGTTTCATGTAAAGTTATCTATTATCTTTTGTAATTGCCTCTAAACCTTGTGTAGTTTAAAAAAAAAAACTTCTTCTCTGTAGCTTTGAGCAGCATATAATCTGTTTCTCTTCTAATTTTTAGATAGTCTAATCTTTAATATTAAGTTTGCATTTCCATTTAGACTGTATCATGGCATATAGTGCAAGATGCTGATCTAAACCTAATTTCTGCCAATTTACTTCCAGTTTTCCCTACAATTTTTATCAAAAAGTGAATTCTTTCCTAAGTAATTTTTATTTTTTTGGTTTATTAAGCACTGGATTATTGAGTTTTGTTGTGTTTTTATTCTTGTCTAATCTGTTCTATTGATTTGCCTTTATATTTTTAACCAATACCAGACCTTTGTCCTTTCCTCCTTTCATAATTTCTCATGATAGTCTCGATTTTTTTTATTTTTCCAAAAGTAATTTGTTATTATTTTATCTCATTCTGTTCAGTATCCCATCGATAGTTTTTTAAAAAATTATTTAATGTTTTATTTTTTCTCCCAACTACATGCAAAAACAATTTTAACATTCTTTTTTTTTTTACATTTTGAGTTCCAGATTACCTTCCTCCCTCTGCCTCCCCATTGAGAAGGCAAGTGATTTGATATAGGGTATATATGTGCTGTCATGCAAAGCATATTTCCATTTTAGTTGTGTTGTGAAAAAAATAACACAGACACCCCCTACCCTCCCCCCCCCAAAATTAAGAAAGCAAAGAAAAAGTATTCCTTGACCTGCATTCAGACTCCATCAGTTCTTTCTCTGGAGATGGATAGCATTTTTCATCATATGTCCTTTGGAATTATCTTGGATCATTGTATTGCTGAGAATAGCTAAATCATTCACAGTTGATCTTCATACAGTATTGCTGTTACTGTGTACAGTGTTCTCTTGGTTCTGTTCATTTCATGTTGTATCAGTTCATATAAGTGTTGAGGTTTTTCTGAGATCATCCTGCTTGTCATTTCTTGAGGTACAATAGTATCCATCACAATCACATACACCAGCTTGTTCAGATACTCCCCAGTTAATGGGCATCCCCTCAATTTCCAATTCTTTGCCACCATCTCCTATACATATTTTTATACCCATGAGTCCTTTTCCTTTTTGTTTTTTTATCTCTTTGGAATACAGACCTAGTAGTGATATTGCTTGGTCAAAGGGTATGCATGGTTTTATAGCCTTTTGAGCATAGTTCTATAGAATGGTTGAATCAGTATACAACTTCACCAATAATGCATTGTCTCAGTTTCTATAGAATGGTTGAATCAGTATACAACTTCACCAATAATGCATTAAGTCTCATTCTAACATTTGTCATTTTCCTTTTCTGTCATATTGGCTAATTTGATAGGTGTGGGGTCATAGCTCAGAGTTCTTTTAATTTGTATTTCTTTAGTCAATAGTGATATAGAACATTTTTTCATACAATTATAGAGAGCTTTGATTATTTTGTCTGAAAACTGCCTGTTCATATCCTTTGACCATTTATCAATTGAGGAATGGTTCTTATTTTTTATAAATTTGACTCAGCTCTCTATATATTTGAAAAATGAGGTCTTTATCAGAGAAATTTGCTGTGAAATTTTTTTCACAGTTATAATTACTGTGTATTTCCTCCATCCTATTTTCTCCATTTATCCTACTTTCTCTCCTTTTTACTCTGTCCCTTCTCAAAAGGTTTTTTGCTTATGTGTTTTACCTACCCAATCAGCCTTCCCTTCTATCACCACCCCCCTTCTCTTGTCCCCTTCCCTTCCTACTTTTCTGTAGGGTAAGATGGATTTCTATACCCATTTAAGTGTGTATGTTATTCCCTTTTTGAGCCAGTTATGATGAGAGTAAGGTTCAAACGTTCCCTGAAACTTCCCCCATTTTCCCCTCCATGTAAAAGGTCTTTCTTGCCTCTTTTATGTGAGATAGTTTACCCCATTCTATCTCTTCCTTTCTCTTTCTCACTTTTTAATTTTATTTTTTAAGATATCATCCCCATCACATTCAACTCACACTTGTGCCCTCTGTCTATACATACTCCTAATTGCCCTACTAATGAGAAAGTTCTTAGGAATTACAAATATCATCTTCCCATGTAGGAATGTAAACAGTTTAACCTTATTAAGTACCTTATGATTTCCCTTTCCTGTTTACCTTTTTGTGTTTCTCTTGAGTTTTGTATTTGAAAGTCACATTTTCTATTCTGCTCTAGTCTTTTCATCAGGAATGCTTGAAAATGCTCTGTTTAATTGGATGTCCATTTTTTACCCTTAAGGATTATCCTCAGTTTTTCTGGGTAGGTGATACTTGGTTGTAATCCTAGCTCCTTTGCCTTCTGGAATATCATATTCCAAGCCCTCTGATCCTTTAATGTAGAAGCTGCTAAATCTTGTGTCATCCTGACTGTGTGTATCCATGATACTTAAATTGTTTCTTTCTGGCTGCTTGCAGTATTTTCTCCTTGACCTGGGAGCTCTGGAATTTGACTAATTTCTGAGAGTTTTCATTTTGGGATCTCATTTAGGAGGTGATTGGTAGATGCTTTGAATTTCTATTTTATCCTCTGGTAGTACAATGTCAGGGCATTTTTCCTTGGTAATTTCTTGAAAGATGATGGCTAGGCTTTCTTTTTGATCATTGCTTTCAGGAAGTATAATCATTTTAAAATTATCTCGCTGGATCTATTTGTTTTATTGTTCCTTAATGTCTCAAAGTCATTAGCTTCTTCTTGCTCACTTGTAATTTTTAAGGAATTATGTTCTTCAGTGAGCTTTTTGTACCTCCTTTTCCATTTGGCTAATTCTTTTTAAGGAGTCCTCATCAGTGAATTTTTGTATACCTTTTTGCATTTGGCCAATTCTGCTTTTCAAGGCATTCTTCTCCTCATTGGATTTTTGTACCTTTTTTTTAAAACCATTTAGCCTATTCTGTTAAGGTGTTATTTTCTTCAGTATTTTTTGTGCCTTCTTTACCAAGCCTTTGCTTTTTTTTTTCATGATTTTTTTTTTTGCAGCACTCATTTCTCTTCACAGTTTTTTCTCTACCTCTCTTACTTGATTTTTTTTTTTAGTTATTCCAAATATTTTAATAAGAGTTCTGTGCAAGGTATTTAAAACACCAGTTTGTGTGGATAAACTCCATTGGAGAGAGAGAATACAGAACCTGGGTAGCCATGAAGCTGAGAAATTTTCTTGATTTGAGGCAGGATCTGAAAGTCCACTGTTTTCTGATCAGCCTTTCACTGCTCCATAATCTCATATTTCTCTTTTTCTGTGACGAAAATCTCTCCTTCTTGCTGTCTGGGTTTACGGAGCCTCTTCTTCTTGAAGTAAGCATCAGTAAGATGATTTGGAATTTTTATACCTGAAAGGTTTACCCTGGTAGAGGTGGCAATGACAGATTTATGATGGGTCCTTCTCAGAGGAACATGGTTGATGGTCAGAGGTCCAGTCACCAGTAGCAAGCCACTGCCAGCTGCTTCAGGAAAATCACTCTCTTGCCCCTGTGGTGGCCAGTGAGCATGATTAGAACTATGTCTGGGGTGATGCTAGCTCAAAGTCTTCTCACATGCTGGCTGAAGGGTTTTTTGCCATGACTTAGCTTTCTAGCCACATCCTCAGTAGGGTAATACCTCAGCATCTTGCGAATCTTTACCACATGGGTTCTTCCATTCTTATCACCACCAACTGGCTTTGAGATAGTAGCAGGCACCTTCTCTTTTCCCTTTCAATTCGGGTTTTTTAGTGCAGCGCATTTCCACTTGTGCATGGCTTGCCAGGAATACATTGCATACCTCTAGTATCTGTTGATCCCTCAGGCCAGTACTGGGTTCTTACTGCAATGCTTTCGAGGCTTTTTTACCAACTTTTCAACCACATCTTCCTTTTTGTTCTTCTCCTTTTTTTCCTCTCTGACCTTCTTTCCCTTTGGTTTCTTTAGGGGTTTTTTGTCTGTAATCTTGAGAGAAGGGGAATAGCTCCTACATGATTTTTTAAATCCTTTTTGAGCTCTTCCATGGCCTGGGACCAATTCATATTTTTCTTTGGGGCTTTGATTTAGGATTTTTGACTTTGTTGTCTTTTTCTGAGTGTGTATTTTGATCTTCCTTGTCACCATAGTAATTTTTTATAGTCAGATTTTTCTTTTCTGTTGTTTATTCATTTTTTCCAGCCTATTTCTTGACTTTTAACTCTTTACTAAAGTGGCGCTCTGCTTTCAGGGTAGTGGGTATACTATCCCAAGCTTTAGAGCTTTTGTGCACCTGTTTTCAGAGATACTTCTGGGTTTCTAGTTTCTCTAAGTTTCCAGTTCTTCTAAGGTAATATGATCTATGGAGAGGTGTGTTTACTAACTCTCCTGGTTTGTGCTGTGATCTGTGAGTGACCGTAAGCACTCTTTTTTGCCTTAGAACTATGAGGAGGGTCCCCAATCCACAGTGGCTGCAAGCTCTGGTGGACTGGTGTTCTTCTGAGCCGTGAGACTGCCACCTTGGACTGTGAGCTGGATTTGAGTATGGGCAAAGCAACACAGTCCTGATCCCCACTTCCAGCAAAGAGACTCCTGCAATCTTCTTTTGATCAGTTGTTTGATCCCCATACCATTCCCATACCATTTCTGTGCTGAGAGCTCCTAATCCTTCTTGAAGGAAAGAATTAACTTTGTCATTCTATGAATCAAACCTTTCCCTATCCTTAAACTCTTGCCAGCCACAATGTCTTCCTTCTAAGTCCATCTTTGATGGGAGAGATGCTAGGCATATTATTATGATTAAGTTCTCATTCTATTGGTCTTGCTAAATCAGAATTAGGTAAAAAACCAACTCATTTTCAGTCTGACATTTCTAAGAATTTACCAGAAGTTGTCTGCATAAAATTATTTACCTGAATCTTTTCATCTTTAGTTTATTTTAAGAAATGTAGCCATTATTTTTGTAAGGTAGGGTAATGAATGCAGCAAATTTTTTGGAAGACTCCACTAATCTCTAATTATGATACTCTTTCTTAATGATCTGTTAAATAAAAACAGCCATCTTATTGATGTATTAAGTAAAAACAGATTTCCACAAAAAAGCAAAATAACTAAAATTTTTATTTTAAAAAATTGTTTAGTCCATGCCACCAGGGGCCAGGGAAGGGGCCTGAGCAGCATGGGTATAGGCACTCCAGTGCCCGGCCTGAGTCAGTGGAGGCTGGAAGCCTGCTGTGACCCTGCTAATACTGTGTGTTCTTGGTTCATTCAGCACGTTGGGGAAACCAAAAATGCTGACAAGGTGCCATCATGGATGTACTAGTAGAAGATAACATCTGTATTCTGAACCATGAAAAGGCTCAGAGGAGAAATACTCCTATGTCAGTCTGTGTGAGAGTTGAACCAGCGGCTTCACACTTTGCTGTTGTAACTACATATGAGGACATCAAAAAGAGACTAAAGGATTCAGAGAAGAAAATTCCTTTTTTTTTTTTTAATTTTTTAAAAAATTTTTTTATTTTAGGCAATTGAGGTAAAGTGACTTGCCCAGGGTCACACAGCTAGTAAGTGTCAAGTGTTTTGGTCTGAGGCCAGATTTGAACTCAGGTCCTCCTGACTTCAGGGCTGGTGTTCTATCCATTGCGCCACGTAGCTGCCCCGAGAATTCCTTCTTAAAGAAAAGAATAAGATTTCTAGAAGAAAATCTTGAAACCTGTTTAGATAAAGATACAAGCTCAGTGGGATGAGAAAAAGCAAACAAGACTTATCGTGCTTATCGAGAGGTTTGCCTAAGCAGAGACAATTTGAAAAGCAAATTGGATAAAATGAATAAAGACAGTTCTGAGTGTTGGGAGGTGTTAAATGAACAGCTACAGTCTAAAGAAGAACATTTTTAGTTAGGACTGAGACTGAGACTCAGCACGTGATGAGGAATCTAAAGTAACCTTCATGCAACTGGGAGGTAGAAAAGTTGAGCAGTGACCTGAAAATCTATGGTTTGGAACAGGAGCTGGGAATGATGAGAAAGGAATGTAGCAGTCTAAGAACAGAACTGCAAAAATCTAAACACAAAGATCAGTCTTAGACATTCTCAATAACACAGACTTCCAGAAGCCAAGCGTTCCAAGTAATAACATGCAACATGCCTACTGGGAACTCAAGAGAAATGTCTAATTTACATCTTGTGACTTGAGTACAAGCCAAACTACTAAGAAAATTAACTCCACCTACAATCAAGAAAGACAAGTCATCACCGGAAACCTGATTTTGGCCAATCTTTTGAAGAGCAGCTTGTTAACATATTATCAAAATCTTATAACTTGAAGTCGATTAAATCCGAGAATAACATATTCCAGGCTTATATTCTCTGCTTTGGCTTTAATAGATACATACTGGTCAACTTCATATGTAAATGTGTCTCTGATATGTTGTCCTGTATTCTGTTTTTCTTGTGGCTTTTTTCTTCACCAAGTGTTGCTTACATGTACAAGGCTGAGGTGGTAGGATGGCTCTATTTGAACTTTTACCACAACTTCCTCACATGAGAACAAAAGAAGATACCTAGACATGTGTTTTTTGAAGTTCATGGCAGGCATAGGATATGCTATGTAACACAGTTTTCTCAATTTTTGCATTTTTAGTTTTTAGGCAATTGGGGTTAAGTGACTTGCCCAGGGTCACACAGCTAGTAAGTGTCAAATGTTTGGTCTGAGGCCAGATTTGAACTCAGGTCCTCCTGATTTCAGGGCTGGTGCTCTATCCACTGCGCCACTTAGCTGCCCCTATTTTTGCATATTTTTGAAAGTGAAAGATTTTTATGGGAAAAATTATTTAATAAAGTACATTAGATATGATAGTATTCTTTCCTTTTCCCTTTATTAATGAATTAGGCTACACAAAAAGTCAATGCAGATTTTCATCAATGGCATTTACATGTTGGAATCTTTATCAATCATCCACTTCCATTTTGTAAAAACAATAGAAAGGCATTTTTAAAATGGGATTTTTCTGTAACTCATGCTAGGACTGTGTCGAGTTGTATTTTTTATCAAATCTTTCTAAATGGCACAAATACTATAAAATAAGACTGTTGGAAGAATGATTGGAAGAATTAAGAGCAAAAATTTTTTCTTGTGATTTAGAAACATTCACTTCTCTAACAGAATAATTAGAAATTATTAGCTACTAAGATGAGTTCCTTAAGGATTAGTATGGGTTAATTTTGTTACGGATGTATACAAGATCATAATTACATTTATATTCTTTATAAATATTCTATAATTCTAAATTCTCAGTAATTCAGAATGGTTTTCTCACCAACTAGTCCGAATGATTTGTTTTTATCATACAAGATTTGTATAGAGTAGAAATATAGTACCCCCAGGAATTGTCTGTGCATATAGGACATATATATTAGAATAATGTGTAGAGAGATTTCATGTAATAATTTTGAAATTTTGTGTTGTGAAATATTACTTAATGTTACTACTTTAATTTTAAAGGAACACCTGCGTTCTTTCACAAAGGATGCTCATGCTTTAATTAGTAGAGATCTTCCATTTGAAACTTTGGATGTTGAAGCAAAATTGGCATTAGAAATCTTTCAACACAACAAGTAAGTGCTCTTTTTTGAAAATTCCAAAATAATCTTAAATAATCCAGAGATTATTATGTGAATGAAATCTTATTCTTTAAAACCTTTTTTTTAATATCTACATAAGAAAGAAACTTTTCAACCTCAGCTGTAAACCTGTCTTTTTCACTCCCAACCTAAATACCCTTAAACTTTTCTTTATTCTTTATTTACTTCAGTGAGGTAAGCTGCAATTTTTTATTCCTCTGTTTGGTTTTTTGGGAATGCCTCTCCCAAAGCACTGTTCCCTTCTTTTAAAGTTTTAATTCTTCCAAGACTCATGTCTCAACCTGTCCCAAAATATAATAAGAGCAAAAAGCAAGCAATGTAAATCTCAATAAGCATTACATTCCATATCCTCTGTGCCTTTGACAAGGCTCTTTACAAGTCATGGCAGTGCCTCAAGTGCAAACTCTCCTTACCTCCACTTCTTAGAATGTCTAGACTCTTTCAAAACTCAGCTCAAATGCCACTTCTTGCATGAATTCTTTTCTGATCCTTCCAGCTATGTGTCTTCATTACCATTTCCCCACCCAAAAATGCCTCCTTGTTTACTGTGTGTGTGTGTGTGTGTATTTATATGATTATAGATTTACATGTTCTCCTGCTAGAATTTAAGCTCCCTGAGAACAGCGAGTATTTCATTTTTGTTTTTGTGTCCTCAGTGCCTAGCACAAAGCCTGGTACATAGCAAGTGTTTTAAAATGCTTGTTGACTGATTAGCCATAACATTTGTTTCTATGAAAAACTCAGTACTCCTCTCTATATACTTTCAAGTTTTAGCCAAATTATATTGGTGTTTTCTGGAGCACATTTAGATGAAAGTGATTAAGAGGGCAGTACTGGAAACTATGTTGTGGTGGGCTGGGGCTTACTCAGGTGTCCTCTGGTAATTTAGGTCCAATGTTGGATTAAGTGAAATACTCACAGGTCATTCATTACCCATTGCATAGAAAGGATATTTGACGAAGATACACCATTCAGCTCAGATATGAATGGTCTTCCTCACCACGCTATGAAATACCCTGGTCAGCAGGACAGGGAGCAATGACTTGTGTTGCCTTTGGACATCCACTAAGTCTGAATGTAGGTATTTATGCCCTTAGGTGAACAGGAAACCACATTAAGTGTGACCTGAGCCTACGAGGAAACTGCAACAACAGATAGTTTTGAGTCTTACCCTCATGGGCCAATCAAGTCTTAGGGACAACTTCCTTGCCTTTTAGGAAAAAGGCAATCTAAATGTCTGAAGACAAGAAATCCATGGCTTCCCTCCATCAGAAGGATCTTGGCTCATATCTTAGTGATCTGGTCTATATAGCAGATGATGCCAAGTACAGAAGTAATGATGACGTGCAGGATTAACACCGGGAACATCAAGGCAACAACACAGATGATGACCTCTGGCACATTAACAGTTCTTTATCATGAGTTAGAGTCATCTGTAGTAAGAGGTCATTACCTTCTTGCATGCAGCCAGTCTCAGTATCAGTGTTGATTTGCTCTATACTACTTACCCTCAAAGTTCCCTGGCCTCCCAGTCAGAACATCTTCCTCCTCAGGTGCCCTTTTGGGGAAAGAATATCAAGTTTCTCTCCCATTAGAGACTTTTGGTTGAGGAGCTGTCCATTGTTTCACAGGTGCTGGATAAGGACTTTCCCTCACCTTCATCTAGGAACTTGGGATTACAACCATATAACTTTTTGTGAATGTGCCTTTACATGGAAGAAAAGGGATCCCTTGGCTAACTTGTCAGTAATCTTGGTGGTGAGTTTCACCTCTCACATGTAAGGCCTCTTCCCTGACTTCTACGAAGTGGGACACTTGGCCTTGGCAGATGGGGTTGTGATGATAAAGCTGTTGATTTAAAAGGGGTAAGCCTCTTGCCCTGAGATAGGTTGAGAGGGCCAGTTTGCTAGTTGGAGACAAGTTAAAGGCCTCCTGGGTTAGATGGATGATCTGATGGGCACAGGAGTAGCCATCTTGTTCTTAGGGGAATCATACTTGGTTTCCTTATGTATAAAATGGGAATAACAGTATTCATGCTTCCTCACTGAGTTTTATGAGACAGGCACTTTATAAACATTAAAATATATATATATATGTGTGTGTGTGTGTGTGTGTATATATATATATATATGTGTGTGTGTGTGTATATATATATATATATGGATATCAGGAGGGGTAGGAAGTTATGTAGCAACTCCTTTGGACAGTATTTAAAATGGAGAGAGGGGAAAGATATTGTTCTCTGGAGGCTTTAGTTTTCAGGGGAAAATGTAGGAAGGTGTAGTCAATAGATAGGAATTTTTAAGTGGATTGGCTTCTTTGTAAGCTATAACTTCTGTAGGCACCTGTGATGGGAGTTTTTGCTATTGAGGATTGAAGATGATTTGGGAGATGAGTCATCGATAAGTGGGGAAGTTTTCTATAGAATTGACTCAGTCTGTCTTTACCTCAGTTTCATCAGTAATATAAGGGAGTTTGATTGGATTACTTGAGTTCCTTTCCAACTCTAAATCTGTAATCCTGTGATCATACTGTTTTTATCTTGTACATTAACATTGTCATCATCCACTAGACTGAGATTTGACTAAATCTTTTCATTACATCTTAAGATACATTTGTGTCTTTGTGTTCATCACTATGTAAAGCCAATTTTTATCTATCAATAGGGAACTCACTTACTGAAGAGAAATTCTTTTATCACAATGACAGAAGGAGGAAACAAGCATTTATTAAGTGCCCACTATGTGCCAGGTACTGTGCTAAGTGCTTTACAAATATTATTTCATTTGATCCTTACAACAGCCTTAGTTGTTAGGTGCTATTATTATCCCCACTTTATCGTTGAGGAAACTGAGGTAAGCAGAGGTTGATTTACCTAGGGTCACAGAACTATTAAGTTCTGAGGTCAGATTTGAACTCAGGTCTTCCAGAATCCAACACTTAACTGCTGCTATCCAATTTGTGCTTTTATTGCCAGAAAACTCCAACCTTAATTTATTTTTCAGCTACAGTAACTAGGTTTATATGTGGTGCCTAATAGCATCTATTACTTTTTTCTTTTAGCAAGTTTGTCTGGTTTTTATTTTTTATTGTTCTTATTTGTATTTTATTTAATTTTTTCAATCCATATCAAATCTTTTTGGAAGCAGATAGACCATATAGCCTAAATAAAGTAAAATGTCTGGTATCATTGTATTATCTTTAGCCTGTGCCATTCTTTAAAATAATTTGGACTGTTCCATAGCAGGGCTTCTTAAACTTTTTCCACTTGCTACCCTTTCAGCCAGGGGTGGGGAACCTGTGGCCTCGAGGACACATGTGGCCTTCTAGGTCATCAAGTGTGACCCTTTGACTGAATCCAAATGCCTTCAGTGCTTGTTAAACTATGGGTCACGACTTCATGTGGAGTTGCCACCCACAGTTTAAGAAGCGCAGATAAAACTCAGATTGTGGCACAAGTAAAGGTCCGATTGCATTTTGATGCTTCTTCATGTTGTTATTGTAAAGAATCAAACACATTTTAGTAAATCAGTTTTAGACCTAATTATTAATAGTTATATTTTTACTCTGTTTATTTTCCTTTTTCTGTGAGTTGATCTTTTTGACTGCTAGGGAGCAGTATCTATCTCTAAACTGCTGGTGGTTTACTATAGCTGTTGAGGCCAAGTTATTAAGAACATAGTTTTTCGTATTCCCAACATATAAATAGATCCTAGTTCTGGTCAAGTTGTTTCTGAAATTGGAAGTTTTACTTTTCTGTATTGTATATTTGCCATTTTTTCAACTAAATGCAAAATAAGACATAAATTAAGTGTCATAACAGAAGTACAAAGTGCTGTGGAGTAGGAATAGCTAATATCTAGTTGTGGGGAAAATTTGTTTTTTATTTTTTAAGTATTTTCACTAATGTGAGTGAAAAAATATCATCTGTACAATTTTTTCTCCTCTTTGTTTCTGTTAAGGTACAAAATGCAGTTTATAGAAGAGAAAGCATCACAGAATCCTGAGAGAATAGTAAAACTATACAGGTAACTAAAACCTAATTTTAAAAAGTAGCCCTTAGCAAAACTAAGGTTTATTGAAGATAAAGCTGAAATAGGTAGCTATGCATTTTACTTTTATATTCTTATTACCTTGTTCATGAAATTGATGTTTTATGTGTTGAAAGATTTTTATTGCTTTCTGAATCTATTGTAACTTCATTCCTCACTCAGATGTTTATTCTTGTTATTTCTACATCTCAGTTTCATTAGTGATTTAGAACATTTTTTCATATGACTATACATAGCTTTGATTTCTTCTGAAAACCACCTGTTCATATCCCTTGACCATTTGTCAACTGGGGAATGACTCTTATTTTTGTAAATTTGATTCAATGCCCTGCATATTTGAGAGCTGAGGTCTTTATCAGAGAAATTTGTAAAAATTTTTGATATTACTTCATTTTCTATGGTACCTTTTAGCAAAATTTAGTTTCTCTGATTATTTTAATTAGGTTTATTTTTATTTTTGCTTTGTGTGAGATCATGATTGCTACCTCCTGCATTTTTACTTCAGCTGAAGCATATTAGATTCTGCTCCAGCCCCTTATTTTAACCCTGTGTGTTGGATATTGTTGGATTCTAGTTTTTATGGGTGAGTTCATCTCATTCACATTCCAAGTTTATACTGTGTATTTCATTCCATCCCATTTTCTTCTGTTTATCTTCCTCTCTCTCTTTTTATCCTATCCCTTCTCAGAAGTCTGTTTTGCTTCTGACCACTGCCTGCCTTAACCTACTCTTCCTCTTAACACCCTCCTCCCCCCCCTTAACTTCTTCCCCTCCTATTTCCCTTTGGGTAAGATAGATTATACATAGCTGAATGGATAGATAGATAGATCTAGATATCTCGAAAGAGCTATCTATCTAGATATGTTTATCTATATATATTCATATTCTTCCCTCTTTGAATCAGTTCCAATGAGAGTGAGATTCAAGCATTACCCTCCATCTCCCCCGCCCCTTTTCCCCACCATTGTAAAAGCTCTTCCATATGTAACTTTTTTTATGTGAGATTTTCCCCATTCTTCTTCTCCATTCCCTCTTCTCCCAGTGCATTCATCTTTCTCACCCCTTCTTTTTTTTTTTAGATCATTCCAGCATAACCAGCTCACACCTATCTGTGTTTGTTGTTCAGTCATTTTAGCTGTATCTGACTCTTTGTAACCCCATTTGGAGTTTTCTTGGCAGAGTTACTGGAGTGATTTGACTCCAGCTCATTTTACAGATGGAGAACTGAGGCAGTCTGAGGGTTAAGTGACTTGCTCAGGATCACAAAGCTAATAAATGTTTGAGGCCAGATTTGAACTTAGGAAGATGAGTCTTGTTGACTTCAGGCCCAGCTCACTATCCACTGGACCACCCAGCTCCCCCCTCTTTCTATGTAGACTCCTTCTAATTGCCCTAATAATGATAAAGTTCTTAGGAGTTATAAGAATCAACCTCCCATATAGGAATATAAACAAGCAGTTTAACTTTATTGAGTCCCTTAAAAGTCTAGTATTTCATTAAATATCCATTTTTTCTCCTGAAAGATTATACTCAGTTTTACTGGGTAGGTTATTCTTGGTAACTTCTTTGCCTTCTGGTATGTCATATTCCATCTCCCATTTCCATTCCTTTAACGTGGAAACTGCTAAATATTGTGTGGTCCTGACTGTGACTCCATGATATTTGAATTATTTCTTTCTGACTGCTTGAGTTGGAAGCTCTGGAATTTTGCTATAATATCCTGGGAAGTAGGAGATGATTAGTGGACTCTTTCAATTTTTGTTTTACACTCAGGATCTAAGATATTGGAGCAGTTTTCTTTGTTAATTTCTTGAAGTGTGATGTCTAGGCTCTTTCCAATAATTCTTAAATTATACCTCTCCTTGATCTATTTTCCAGTTGAATTGTTTTTCCAGTGAAATATTTCACATTTTTTCTTATTTTTTCATTCTTTTGACTTTGTTTTATTGTTTCTTGATGTGTCATGGAATCATTAGCTTCTAGTTGCCCAATTCTGGTTTTAAGAAATAATTTTCTTCAGTAAACTTTTGTACCTCTTTTTTCCATTTAGCCATTTCTGATTTTTAAGGAGTTCTATTCTTCAATGAATTTCTGTACCTCCTTTTCCATTTGCACTACTCTGCTTTTTAAGGAGTTCTTTTTTTCAGTGAATTTTTATGTCTATTTTATGGTAGACCAATTCTGCTTTTTAAGATGTTATTTTCAGTATTTTTTTTTTGTGCCTCTTTTACCAGGGTGTTAATTCTCTTTTCATAATTTTCTTGCATCTGATTTTTTTTTCTTATCTCTTTCTTTAACTCTTCCAGAAATTCTTGCTGGCTTTGGGTCCAATTACCATTTTTCTTTGAGGCTTTGCTTATAGATGCTTTCATGGCTGTCTTCTTCTGAGTTTATGTCTTGCCTGTCTTGTCTTGCCCTGCCGCCATAGTAATTTTTTATGGTCATGTTCTTTCTAATTGTTTGTTCATGTTTCTAGCCTATTTCTTGACTTTTAACTTTACGTTAAAGCTGGGCTCTGCTCACCTCGGGGTAGGAAGGCCTTGTCCCAAGCTTCAGGCTTTTTTCTGCTGCTGTTTTCAGAGCTCCCCTTTTTTTTTGGGAGTGTGCAAGTGTTTAATGCTTCCAAGGTTGTGTGATACAGGGAGGGCTGTGGTCCTCTGATCTTTTTCCAGGAAGGGCTCTTGCTCTCCTGTAGACAAAGTGCAAATGCCCCTTTTTGGCCCTGAAACTCTGATTAGGTCCCTTGTTCCTTTGTGGACACTAGTGCTCCTCTCTTTTTAGGAACTATGACCAGAGCCCCTGTTCCCTTGTTACTGACTGCAAACACTCCTCACTGCTCTGAAACTCTGACCAAGAACTACATATGGACAGTAGAGTTGCCAATCAGCATCAGCTGTATCCGGTGCCAGGAAATGGTCCCCTGTAATCTTTTTCTAACCAGGTGTCTGAGCCTGCCTACTGTCTCTGGGCTGAGAACTCTCAAAGATGCTGCTGCTGCTGCTGTCGTCGCAGCCACTGCACTCACTCCAGGTTGGCCCAACCCTGGTGTCACAGGCCACTTCTGCTGACCTCCTTAGTTGTCTTAGACTGGAAAAATGTCTTACCCTGACCTTTTGTTGCTTCTACCACTCCAAAACTTGATTTGAGGCATTATTAAAGTTGTTTAGAGGGGAATGTTAGAAAAATTCTGCTTGGGTCCTGTCTCTACTCAGCTATCTTGGCTTTGCTCTCCACACAGATTTTTAAAGGCATTTCTCATTCTGATTAATTCTGGGTTGAATGCACTATTCCATTCTTACTTTATTATATATTCAGAATATTTGAATTGATGGACCAACTTTATGGATCACCCATTCAATCACATATCAAACCTTGAAAATAGACATTCTTTGACCTCCAGGCTGTCTGTTCCTCACACAGGGTATTTCATTTTTCAACTTGTGCATTTTCATTGGTTCGCCCCTACTCCTGAAGTTCTGTCCCTACTCATCTCTACCTGATTTCCTTGAAGTCTCAGCTAAGATTCCAATTTCTGCAGGAGATGTTTCCTAGTCCTCCTTAATGTTAGTATCTTCCCTCTGTTATCTCCAATTGATCCTGCATATATCTTCTTTGTACATAGTTGTTTTCATGTTGTCTCCCCCCTGTTAAATTGTGAGATCCTTGAGGTCATGAACTGATTTTTGCCTTTCTTTGTATTCCCAGTGCTTAGCGCAGTGCCTGGCATGTGGCAGGTACTTAATAAATACGTGTTGACCTGACCCTCAATGTCTTCCTAAGAACCCAACATTTTTTCCTTTCTTAAAACTTTTAAGGAAAACATATGTAGGTCATTTGTTTTCATCCATAGACCATCCCAAATGCAGATTGGCACATGTACGCATCAAGATCTTTGTGTTGCTTCCCTTCTCTGTTTCACCTTTCTTCTGCTCTGTACAATTTGAGAGCCCTTGGTTTCTTCATGGATGTATAGTTCTGGTCCAAGGTGAACATGGATATATGATTGTGAAAAAGAGGCAATAGAATTTTCTCTAAACTTTTTAAAAGTAATATTAATAAGTCATTTATTATGCCTCTGATTATGATTTTTGTTTTTGTTTTTAATCAAATGAGATTTGGTGACTTCGTGGATGTTAGTGAGGGTCCCCTCATTTCAAGGACAAGTATTTGCTTCCAGTATGAAGTTTCAGCAGTTCATAATCTTCAATGTGCCCGGTTAGATCATCTACGAAGATTCCAGGGCCTTTCTTTACCAGTTCACTTAAGAGTAAGTACTTAAAGTATAACTTTCTTTTATTATTAGTTAATATTACGTTCTGAACTTAATTCTCATTTAGTTGAATGGAAATGTAAATTCAATTTCATTGTATTGTATAACCTTAAAGTAGTTATTAAATAAAAAGTTTGCTTTGCAGCCTAAATACTAATGCTAAATAAAATTGACCTTTGCCTATTGACATTTAAAATACAAATATGTATATATGTTTTTATTGATATTTATTGTTACATACATCACTATAGTTTGTATTCCTCCTTTCCCCTTCCTAGAATGCCATCCCATATGACAAATAGTATTTTTTGAGAGAGGAAAAAAAAGTCAGCACAACTGATTGATAAGCTTGAAAAAATCCAAAAACATGTGCAGTGTTGACACTTGCAAACCTCCTGCCTCCATGAAGTGGTAGGGTGGGGGAAGTGGATTTCTAATTATATCTCTTCATTCAAATCCCACTTGATCTTTATAATTTTGTTAAATGTACCTTTGATTTTTCTGGTGTGTCATTGTGGCTTCTATTTCTATTGTTGTATTCTGTTATTTTATTCTCTGCTTGCTTACTTCAGTTTGTATCAGTTCATTTTTTTTTTTTTTTAAGTGAGGCAATCGGGGTTAAGTGACTTGCCCAAGGTCACACAGCTAGTACGTGTCAAGTGTTTGTTGTGAGGCCGGATTTGAACTCAGGTCCTTCTGACTTCAGGGCCGGTGCTCTATCCACTGCGCCACCTAGCTGCCCCTGCATCAGTTCACATAGGCCTTTCCATGCTTCTCTGTATTCATCATGTGCATCATTTCTTACAGCAGAGTAATAATTCATGGCACTCATGTATTACAATTTGTTCAACCATTCTGCAGTTGATGGACATCTACTTTGTTTCCAATTCTTAGCTATCACAAAAAGTGTTGCTGTAAATATTTTGGAATATATGGGGACTTTTTTCTTATTGATGGCTTCCTTGGGTTATAAGCCTAGTAATGGAGTCTCTGCTTCAAAGGGTATGGACATTTTAGTCATTTTATTTGCATAATTCCAAATTGCTTTTCAAAATGGTTGTACAGTTTTACAGGTTCACCAACATGTAGTATTGTGCCTATCCATCCACAGCCTCTCCAGCATTGACTATTGCCATTTTTTATCATCTTTGCCAGTTTGCAGGGTGTGAGGTGAAACCTCAGAGTTTTGATTTGCATTTCTCTTATTAGTGATTTGGAATATTTTTATGTGGTTTTGAATACTTTGCAGTTCTTCTTTTGAGAACTATTTGTTCATATCCTTTGACCCTTTATCTTTTGGGGAATAGCTATTAGTCTTTAATGTATATATTTATTAATTATTTATATAACTTGGATACTAAACCCTTATTGGAGAAATTTGATACAAAGATTTTTTCTGCCCTTCAACTACTTTTCTTATCTTACGTGCATTATTGTTGTCTGTGCAGAAGCTTTTCAGTTTCAAGTTATCAAAATTATCTGTCTTATCTTCTGCAATTGCCTCTACCTCTTGTTTGGTTAAGAATACATCACCTATCCATACCAATGGGAGGTATGTGATCTGATTTTCTTTTAAATTTTTTATAGTATGATCTTTAATATTAAGGTTGTGCATCCATTTGGAATGTATTGTGGAGTGTGGTGTCGATTTAAACCTAATTTCTGCCAGACTCCAATTCCCCACCCCCTTCCCTTTTATGTACCCTCTTATCCTATAATTCAGTCCTACCAAAAAAAAGCATTGATTCACCTGGAGGGAGGATGTTGCCAGGTTCTCTCCATAATGCACTCTGTCCTCCTCTTCACTATTACCTCTACCAGATTTCTGCCTTTACCCTGTCTCCTTGTGTACATTTAGAAAATTCTCTTATTGGTCTATCTCTTATCACTCTGTGCTGTTGTTGTCTTTGCCTGTTGCATTTATTTCCTGTGTTTCTGTTTGAGGTGTTTGAGAAACAATCTTTTCATTTCTTATTTTCTTTCTAAGAATATTTCAAACTGTGTATTATTGAAGTCCATCTTATTTCAGGGATGGCTAA
This sequence comes from Vombatus ursinus, assembly GCF_900497805.2. NCBI lineage: Eukaryota > Metazoa > Chordata > Mammalia > Diprotodontia > Vombatidae > Vombatus > Vombatus ursinus. The sequence goes on from NW_020954587.1 coordinate 22,315,276, forward strand.
GCTAGAATTTTCAGGCTAAATCACCCTGGGCTATATCCTGAACTCCATTGCTTTTCTTTTGGAACATATTGCATTCCCTCCTCCTTTTTTTAGTGGATTCAGAATAGTCATTCAAATGTGCTTTCCTTTATATTTGAAGGTCTTTCTCCTAATGGCTTGAAGAACTTGTTTCTGAATTGAATTGTTAAATTTATCTTCCATTTGTCTTAGAGTTTATAGCCTTGAATTTTTTTTTTCTGGCAGCAATCTGAATTTTTTCCATGGGAATTTAATTTTCTATATAGTTCTATTATTTACTTCATTATAGTGTTAAGGTTTTTTGTGCCATCATGTTCTACTTGGAGACCTGTGATCCTAAAGTTGTCTCTATACATCATCTCCTTGAGATCAGCATGTTTTGCTGGCATAGTGAGTGTATTTTAAAAAAAAAAGCTATTGTTTTCTACTTCTCTTTTTCTAGATTGTCCTCCATGGCTGTAATTTGCATTCCAATCTATTGTTCTCTCTTTTTGTTTCTTTGGTGAGGCTTGCCATTGCAGATTTCAGTTTTTTAATTCTGTTTGTGATTTTTGCTGTGCAGGACATACATAATGTTCTCATAATTATCATTTTTTTAAGCCACTCAGGAACAGTGTATTGTGGTTCTATTTTCTCAAATTCCACAGGGTCCTCTGTTTCATGAAGTGTTGGATAATTTTCCTTTGTTTTACTGTATTTATTCATAGGAGCCTGAACTCATTTAATGGATTTAGAGGCCATATTTCAATCTGTTTTTGCTGTTGATTTATCTGTTAATTTTCAAAGTTTTTGAGTTTTCTTTTTCTAAAATCTTTGGTAATATAAATCTTTTTTTCTCCCTCTTACTTTACTTATCACTCACTTTCTGACTCCCTTTCTTTTGATTATGGTTTCTTCAGGGGCTAGATCTCAAAGTATCTCAGCCTCCTTTCACACTTGGCAGTTCATGTATCACCAGCTTGTTTCTGTCCCAACTGACTTTTGGGTGGTCAGAATTGGCCCTGGCTGGGTGTTATGCTCTTCCGCAGACCTGGTGGAGTGTGCACAGCCCTCTGAGGGCCTATCCCACTCCGTCTTTTCCTCCATTCCCTGGCTGGGCACCAGCAGTGCAGAGCTTTGTAGTACTGGTTCTTCTGGGTTGAAGCCCCCAGCTGGCTTTTGCTCCTGAATGATTGTAGCCAAGATGGCTGTCAAGCCTAAGCAAACTTCTGCAGCCTGGAGTAGACATTTACACAACACTAAAAAGCAGCGATTGGCATGCAGAAGTGGGTTTTGTTGTAAGCCTGTGCCTGTTCTGCTAGTGCAACCTGATTACCAGAAGTGTGGGAGTTAGGGGAGTGGTCCTGATTGATTTTGTTTTTAACCTTATCTTGGATTCTGTATGACCTGGTCCACGGAGAGAGCTTCTTTATCTTAGGTGCATAATTTCTTTTTTGCAGAGGTTTGAGAAGTTGTTTATTCTCCCATCTTGTTTGTTGCTCATGTGACCCAGAAGTCTACGCAAATTCTCTTTTTCCTTTCATATTCTCTAATCAGATTGGGTATATACTAAATATTAATGGTTAAGATTGGCTTAAGAATTGATTCAGAGCTCCTCTTTCAATCAAATACCTGCTCAATCTTAAGAATCATTTTTTGAAGATTAAATAGGAAAATGGAAACCTGGTAACATTTACATAGTTTGATCTTTGAGTACTGTGTCCACAGGTGTAGATTATAATCAGTTTTGTAAAATGCATAAGTAGCTGAACATAATATCTTCTTGTTTGATATTCCTTGTGCACAAGTCATTGTTGGCAATCCCCTGCCACCTTTTATAATTAGCTTTTGAATTTCCCTTGCCCATTGTCTCACCTGAAAGTGTGCATCTCAGAGCCATGAAGCATGACCAACAGAATCTTGTTGTTGAAATTATGGGCTTTTCTGACAGAGAGCTGTTTCAGGTTGTTGAAAACATTGTGCAGTTTCATAAATGCAGTGTTTCTTTTATTTTCATACTCAATTATATTTTCTTACTTCTTGTTTTAGAACATTATCTATCTGTGGTGTGTGTCCAAGATTATATGATGTGTTTATGGACTCTTTCTCCAGATGCACATTATTATCTGAACAATATGTGTTTTTCTTTTTGAATAGTTACATCAGTCTCTTAAGGGAAATCTTATAATATCATCGGCCAAATATTAAAATAGAATTGCTGTTGATATTAGATCCATCTAGCCCAGTATTTTGTGTTTGATCGTAAGACTTAAGTGTTGTCTTTTTGACATCAGACAAAGCCTAGATTAAAAAGAGGACAGATCTTGGAGGACAGATGAATAATCTGTAGTCAAGTGGCCCTTCCCTCATGTACTTTTTCTTTACCTCTCATAGAATCCCTGTATTCCTGTCAGACTAAGCTTAAACGCCATTTTCTACACAAAGCCTTTCCTCATCTCTTCATTACTGTCTCCCCCAGCTATTTTGAATTTATTTTTGTTATATTTATTTTATATGTGTATTTATATATGGTAATTAAAGTACCATTAATTAATAGTTTATATAGTGAATTTTATTTTTTTCTCCATTGGTTGTCTTTTAGGAAGCCACTTTATTAGGCTGGCCCTTCAATTTTATCTTTTAAAAAAGATACAGACAAAGGGCAGCTAGGTGGCGCAGTGGATACAACACCGACCCTGAAGTCAGGAGGACCTGAGTTCAAATCCAGCTTCAGACCGAACACTTGACACTTACTAGCTGTGTGACCTTGGGCAAGTCACATAACCTCCATTGCCCAACTAAAAAAAAAAAAAGAAAGAAAAAAAACAAGCAGTCAGCTGGGTGACACGGTGACTTGGATTCAGGAAGATCTGAGTTCAAGTCCTGACTCAAACACGCATGAGCTCTGTGACTCTGGACAAGTCACTTAACTAATGTGCCTCAGTTTCCTCATGTGTAAAACAGGTGTAATAGTAAAGTCCGTGTCACAGGGTTGTTGTGAGGATAAAATGAAATAACACGTATAGCACTTTGGAAACCACAAAGTACATTATAAATGCTAACTATCATTATCACCATCTTTGTTTTTATGATTATAATTCATTGAATATTTTTTTTTCTAGGTGCATCATACTATATGGCACAAGTTATTGGAAAGATCTAGGAAAATAGTAAGTAAAGTATATATGGCAATTAACTAGATGTCTTCTAGGATGGAAGTTGGTTAAAATTTCAAAGGCAAACTAGTGAAAATGCTAATTGTACTGATATTTAAAAATTTTGTGCTTTATTGCATATTCAAGAACTTTGTGGCAAAAGAAAAGTCTTTTGGGAATTTTCTTTTGGTAGTTTTTATTATTTTTGGAAACAATAGGGAAATTAAGAAAATACTTCTGGCTAAAAGAGATGCTTTTGGGTTAAAATATTTCATAACATGTGATATATTTGATAATTTTCTTTGTAATTCTAGTTTTAAGGCATCAGGTTTGGCCATAATTTTCAATTTTTCCATCGTGGCAAAAGTTCTTTTTTTTTTTAATGAATAGTATTTTATTTTTTCCAATTACATATGAGGATAATTTTCAACATTCATTTTTTTAAATAAGATTTTGAGTTTCAAATTTTTCTCTCTCTCCCATGCCCCCTCCCCATAACCTGTACAGTCATGTTAAACATATTTCTACATTAGTCATGTTGAAGAATGAAAGAGAAAAATGGCTAAAGTCCTTACATGAGAAGACTATGGCCTTAGACTAGACCTCCATAGTTTGGTCTTACTGTGTTATTTCAGCTGGATCTTCCTGATACTTCTGTAAGGCCATTTTACTTTAAATCCTGTATCAAGACCACTTTGCTTTTGTTCACACTGTTCTTTTTATTGAATGCCTTCTCCTTTCCTCTTTGCATATTCATTAAAAGCCCCTAAGTTAGTGTTTGATTAACTTTAAATTCAGTAGTATTGGTAAACAAATACATGGTAGATAAATAAAGTATGTAAATACTTTAATAATAAGATTTTTGTTGTTTTTGAGTCGTGTCCAACTCCTCATGTCCCCATTTGGGGTTTTCTTTTGGGGTCTTCTTTGGAACCCACTGGAGTGGTTCGCCATTTCCTTCCCCCACCCATTTTACAGATGAGGAAACTGAGGCAAACAGTTTTAAGTGACTTGCCTAGGGTCACACAGCTAGTAAGTGTCTGAGGCCAGGTTTGAATTCGGGAAAATGAGTTTTCCTGACTTCAGGCCTGGCACTGTATCCACTGTACCATTTAGCTGCCTTAATACTTAATGATATTATAATAGGTATTCTCATTTTGGAAGATTAGCCCAAGTTCATTATTAACCATAACATATATACTTGTATATATGTAATAACAATATATTTTAACTGATAATGATTCTCTTGCATCCATGGCGGGAGGGAAGGAAACGAATATGAAAGGATGGCTTGCTAAATGTCCTTTTTAAGCAGGTATCAGTAGTGATTTTAGTGAGAGGGGAAAGAAATCTAAAGAACAATTCTGAGTACTCAAAATAGAGTTATAGGTGGAAGGTTGAAAATAAGAAAGAGAGAATGGTAGTGAATCCTAATATATCTAGAGAATGAAGAGTAGAAATCAATGAATTATTATTTTAGTAACTTTATAGATCTTAATTTCTTGACCTTAGTTATTGATATTTTAAATATACTTGGTAAGCAGTTTTTTCCTGGATCAGTAGTGACCACTTTCCTTATGTCTGCAGAAACAACTAGTTGACTTGCTATTTATTTCAAGTGAATATAGTGAAATATATTAAATTTTGAGAATGATTTAGATTATAAACATGTAAGTTTCTGTAAAGTAATTACCTTAATATTTTACAGGTAACAGAAGATGAAAATAAAGCAACAGTGGAAAATGCAACTGTTTGATCATTCCTGAATTGTAAAAATGTTGACAATAAATTAAAATTTTAAAATATTTTTATGTTTGTATGTGATCACAAAGATGAAAATGCTTAAACTGAATTCTGTAGTGTAGTACAATAGAAAGAGTGGTATAGCCTTGGCTACATGACTTTTATGTGAACCTCAATTTTCTCATTTGTACAGTCAATGGGTTGCAGTTTATTTGGTGTTCTTAAACTGGGGCCCGTGAACTTGTTTTTGAAAAAATATTTTGATAAACTGTCTTTCAATTTAATTGGTTTCCTTTGTAATCTCAGCCATAAACATTATTATGAGAAGGGATCCAGAGCCTTCACAAACTGCCGAAGATTTCATGACACAAAAAAAGTTAAGAACCTGTGTATTAAATGCCCTTTTTGAATTTCGTCAGGCTCTGAATCTGTGATTCTGTTGCAATAAGCTTTATGCTTCAGCTATCAAGAAAATAAATGAATATTCTACCTTTCTTAATTGAGAATATATTTTAATTGATTTATTAAACATTAACATATGAATACTAACCATATGATAAGACTATAAATAAAATATATGAATACATTTTATTAATATTATATTTTAGTTAAATAAGTTGAACACTTTGTACTCTCAGCTGAGTTAAGTAGTAAATCTTTATTTAAATGTGGGTTATTTTTTTTCTGTTCCTTTTTTTATTCCATTCCAGGAGAATGATGAGCAAAGTAATTAACTGACATTTAATCATGATGAATAGCCCTGATTTTTGAGTATCAATGAAACATTTTGTGTGTATGTGTATGTGTGTGTATCATTCATATATAGATATATATGAATATATATATATATATAGATATAGATATATGTCTATATATCTATATCTATATCTATATATATAGTTTGTTCATATTGAGTTTGCAGATTCACTAGCCCTGTGTGGGTCTTTTTCTGAAAACAAAACAAAACAAACTGCTGTGTAAGTATGCAGTTGTGAACTTGTTCAGCTTATTTTTCCCCTATTATATTTCACCCTACTGTATAGTAAGTTGATTTGTCATTATTGACTGTCAAAATCTTTCTGGATCTGAGCTCTGTCATCCAAGTTTTGTGGTGTTTTCACATTTGATGAAAACATCTATGGCTTTATCCAAGTTGCTGTTAAACATGTTCATTAGCATAGGGACAAGGTCAAGACCTTGGAGTTCATGACTAGATAGATGCCTATCTCCAGGTTGGCATTAATATGACTATTCTTTGGGTCCATCCCATTTTCACCTAACTAGGCCTAGTCAGCTAGGCCACATTTACTGAACTCCATACTATGCTGATAACATTTTTCTGACCTACAATTTTGTTACCATGCTTAGTAGGGGGAAAAAGGAACCAAAATTAGTCTGCATGGCCTGTTCTTGATCAAGCTGTGGTGGCTTTTAGTAATCCCTGCTTCCTTTCTATGCTCACAAATTATTTTCTTAATATATTCTAAAAATTTTCCAGAAATAGTTTGCAGATCCCACTACCAATAGTGACAAGCTGTTGTCGCAAGTTATTATTTTTGATATTGAGATCTAAGGTATAAAATGAGATGCACCTCTTGCTGAATTCCAGGAATTTTGCTTCACTTTGCTGAATGCTAGGCTCTTTCGCCACATTTAGAGGATAAAGATTTATTTAACCAACAGAAGCAGACAAGAAAAGATGTAGTGTTACCTACACACTTTGTTTCTCCTTGCTCTCTGAAACATTTGCTCAGTTTTTTTTTTAGTAGCCAGAGGCAAACATTTATACCTCCACCGGCCCCACACATACACAAGATATAATTGCTAAAGACAAAATTCAGTTATGTAATGAGGTCTACACCCTTTGTTTTAATCTTGCTGCTACTTTTCAGAATCTTCTCTGAAATTTCCTAGAGACTAGATACTTAGTTCATAGCTTACTGTTTTTTTTAGGATTGAGATTCTTTTTTTTTTTTTTTTTTAAGTTTTTAGGCAATTGGGGTTAAGTGACTTGCCCAGGGTCACACAGCTAGTAAGTGTCAAGTGTTTGGTCTAAGGCCGGATTTGAACTCAGGTCCTCCTGACTTCAGGGCCGGTGCTCTATCCACTGCGCCACCTAGCTGCCCCTAGGATTGAGATTCTTAACCTTTGGTCCATGGTGTTTAGGATGGGAAAAAATATTTTTAGTAACTTCTAAATGAAATTTAGGGGCAGCTAGGTGGCTCAGTGGATAGTGTGCTGGGCCTGAAGTTAGGAAATCTCTTCCTGAATTCAAATCTGGCCTCAGATGCTTACTAGCTAGTTATGTGATTCTTGACAAGTCATTTAACTCTGCGTCAGTTTCCTTGTCTGTAAAATTGAGCTGAAGAAGGAAATGGCAGACCACTCCAGTGTCTTTGCCAAGAAAACCCCAAATGGAGTCATGGAGAGTTGGACACAACTGAAATGACTGAACAACAAAAATTGAAATTTAGCAATTTTTTCAATTAGGAAAAAACATGATTCTGAGGAAGGGTTCATGGGTTTCACCACACTATCAAAATCTTTTTTGACAAAAAGTAGTTAAGACTCTTATTTAGAAGAAGAGAAAGCATTTCTGTGGCAGATTGACTTGGTTAGACCTGCGTTTGAACTTCTACATGTCTTTCATAGCCTAAAGAGCTATTTTACCAAATTGTGCTAGTTATGGGGTTGGACAAGTAAGCGAGATTCTTAGAAACCTTAAAATGCACGCCCTGCCTAGGCTGTCAGTAGCAGCAATCATTGTATCCTTAAAAAAAAACCCAAAACCCTTAATAGACCTTACTTATCCACTTATAAATAGGCTTGGCTAGGCTTCCTGCCCCCCCCCCCCCCCCCCCAGCCAGGCCTAGTATCTCCTGCCCTTTGTGACAAAAATTCTTGAGCAAGTTGTTTGCAATAGATGCTTCTACTTTTCTCACTTTCTTAACCCCTTACAATCTGGCTTTCAAACATTATTCCACCAAAACCTCTCTCCAAAGTTACTAATGATCTTAATGTTCAAATCAAATGGCCTTTTCTCAGTCCTCATTCTTGACCTCTCTGCAGTTTTGGATAGTGTTGATCACTCTTCTTCTTGATACTCTTTATTTCCCCTTTAGATTTTCTGGACACCATGCTCTTCTGGTTCTCCTTTGCTGGATCCTCCTCAGGATACAGTCTTCCAACTGTATATGTGTCACAGGCTTTTCTTCTCTCTCTTTTATATTTAGTGGTCTCATCAGCTCCCATGGATTTAATTATCTCACCTTCTACAAGAATTTTTAAGTTTTAGTGCCTTCCCTCCGTTAATTTTTTCCTATTTGTCCAGTATGTAGCTTGATGGTAAATATTTGTTTACTTATTGTCTCCACCATTAGATTGTGACCTCCTTGAGGGCAATGACTGACCTTTGCCTTTCTTTGTATTCCCACTGCTTAACAAAGTGCCTGGCATATAGTAGATGTTTAATAAATGCTGTTGACTTGACTGACAGACAACATTGTTTGTATTCTGGGTCTGTTTATCTGGATAGAATTATTTTTTCTTCTCTGCTCTGCTCAGCCGAAATGGAAAATGTTCATCTTTCTCCTCTCCTGTGAAAGTCGTGGCATCAGAAAGACAGCCCACTCCTAATTTCTTGGAGGGTGTAATGGGATAGGGAGAAGGAACTCCATCCTCTTACCTCTTGGTGGTTTCACACCTTCTTGAGCTCTCTTCAAAGTTCCCTTTCAGCTTTCCTTTGGAACTTGTTGACTATCAATCTAGCACCAGTATTTAGCTTTAGAGTTTACCACCCACTGTAGGCTACATTTCCAAGCAACTGGATCCAAGAAGACTAGTGGTGGCCTCACACCATCCTGAGCTGTACCTCCATCTGTAGGACCTGGGTCCCCAGCAGGAGCAGCTCCAGGAATGGGGCTCTAATGTGCCACATGGCCCATGTCCCACCAGTGGTGAGGATTTGGTGCTGGGCAGTTACTTGAGGGAATTGCAATTAGTTTTTTTTTGCTCCCCTAAATAATACGCTTAAATTCAGCCTGTGGCTATCTCTCTAGAGCTTCTACCAGATAATAAATAGTCTTTTTGAAGTTCTATCCTATCAGCGGTTTATAAAGCGGCCCTGGAGTCTGGAGGACCTGACTTCAAATCCAGCCTCATACACATAACATTCATAACTGTGTGACTGAGCAAGTCACTTAACCCCAATTACCTCACCAAAAAAAAAAAAAAAAAAAAGCTGGAGAGGAACTCTCCTTCCCCTATATGCAGAGATTTGTGGCAGTGGAAAAAATTTTTTTTTTCCAATTTAATTTTAGTATTTTTCCAATTTACATGCATTTATTTTCTTTCCCTCCCACTCCTCTACTCCACTTCTCTAATTGAATAACAATAACAAAATAGAAAAATAAAACCCTGCTAACAAGCATAGGTAAGCAAGGCAAATTCCCTCATTTACCATGTCTAAAAATGATCCTTCTGTATCACCAGCTCCTCTGTCAGGTGGTAAGTAGCTTCATCTTTGGGTCTTCTGCAATTGTAATTGGTCATTACATTCAACAATTTTCAAGTCTTAAAGTTTTTTTATCTTGATAATGTTTTTGTCGTATAAATTGTATTGATTCTGCTCATTTCACTGCATCTTTTTTGTGGAAGTATTTCCAATTTCCTCTGAAATTATCCATTTTATTATTTCTTATGACTCACAATATTCCGTTGTGTTTGAGTCCCATAAGGCATGTCAAAGTTATGGCTGTATTACCAATACCTTCTTAGAATTTATGCCTTTAGATGACCAGGATGGTGCATTACAGAAGCTGAGGTCAATTACGTTCCAAGGGCAGCTTTATTCTAGCCCTATCCCATGTTGTCTAAGAGGTGGTTGGGGAGAGGGATGGCGAAGGAAGCTGAACTAATTTCTTAGACCTTTCAGGTCCATGGGGGGCAACTTTGACATTTAGGTAGTCTTCCAATGTTGTGGATGGGAAACTGTCAGGGAAACAATAGATCTGCTACAGCCTAATTGTATCATCATTGGGTCATTGGGTCACTGGGTCAAAGGGTATGTGTACTTTAGTGACTTTTGGTGCGTAGTAGTTCCAAATTGCTTTATAGAATGGCTGGACCAATTCCATCAACGATGCTTAGTGGCAGTGGAATTTTGTAGACCAGCCAGGATGGTGCTCCAGAAGGAGTTAATACATCTCAGTTCCCCCCATACCTACTTGAACAAAATCCTCAAGATGAATGCCATTCTGAGTAGTGATGGGGAAACTGAAGGAGAAGCCACAGTGGGGCACCTTCCTGCCCAAGATCCACAGGCAAGTGACCAGGGCAGTAACTAGTACATGGGTGGGCTAAAATTGTGCTCACTCCTGGGGCTACACAGCAGCACAGGGTCTCCCACAAGGGCTGAGATCACGGACTAAGCCCCCAGGGTTTTGAAGCTGTAGAGGGGCAGGATCATCCAGAGCACATTGAAGGCTTCTCCCCAGGCTAAGAATGGCTAGGCCAGCAGCACAAGTTGTGTGGAGCCCATCACAAGCCAGCAAACAGCGTAGGATCTTCTATGAGGACTGGAGTGAGTACTCAGTCCCCAGTGCTCTGAAGCCAACTATGGTCTACAAGAGCACCAACCAGAGACAAGTCCGCAGCTGTGGTGTCTAGATAGAAACTCAGTTCTGGAATCTGGAAAGCCCTGGAGGGCAGTGATCAGAGGTTGCCTTTGATCTGGCTACTGTGGGACACTTCAAGTATGCAGAGCACTGGCTAAGCTGCTTCTATACCCTCTGAAGAGCACAGCACTCAGGGAGGGTTGCCTTCATTCTTGAAGAAGACCATGACATCAGGGAGTTGGACACGCAAGTGAATTGGATTTAAGTGAGGGAGGACTGTGCAAAGGCACTAGCCTCACTTTCTTTTCTGGAGCCATATGGGTCCAGTGTGAGATAATAGATTAGGACAACTAGAGATGGCTCCAGATGTAGTGTAGACCGTAACCTTTTAAAGGTAAGGTCTTTAACAGGTCTCAGTTTGACTGAGGCAACATCCCATTCAGTGATTAAGGCAGAGCACCCGCAGGCGAGGAGGTGAGGGTATGATACCCTATGTGGACAGAGGGAAAAGAAAGAAAGGAAGAAAGACAGAGAAAGAAAGGAAGGAAGAAAGAGAAATGTTGGCTAGCTGACTAAAAGCTCTGGGGATTTGGGGATATAAAAAGAGCCAAAGACAATCCCTGACTTCAGGAGCCCATAATTGAATGAATGAGACAATAAGCAAACAAATACGAACAAATAAGCTATAATACAGGTTAAACAGGAGCTGGCTATGTTATGAAGGGTTTTCAGTGCCATAGCATTTTGCATTTGCTCCTGGAGGCAATAGGAAGCCACTGGAGTGAGATGATTGTATCTGTGTTTTAGTATCATGTTAGTGGCTGAATGAAGGTTGGATTGGAGTGGGGAGAGAGGAGGCAGGCAGATCCACCAGCGGCCACTGCAGTAATTCAGCCATGAGGTGATGAAGGCCTGCACTAGAGTGGTGGTACTGCCAGATGAGAGAAGATGGCATATGTGAGAGATGTTGCAAAGACCCTGGCAATGGCTTGGATATAGGGGTCTAAGAGATAGTGAGGAATCCAGGATGACTTCTAGGTTGTGAACCTGAGGGACTGGTAAGATGATGTTACCCTCTACAGTAATAGAAAGCTAGGAAGGTTTAAGGGAAAAATAATAATTTCCGTTTTGGACATATTGAGTTTCAGAAGTCTACTGGACATCCAGTTTGAGATGTATGAAAGACAGTTGGAGATGAGAGATTGGAGGTCAGCAGAGAGACTGGGCCAAGAAAGGTAGATTTGAGAGTCATCAGCATAACGATGGTAATTAAATCCATGGGAGCTGATGAGATAACCAAGTCAAATAGTATAGAGGGAGAAGAGTTGAGGGCCCCTGACAGAACCTTTGGTTAGACAGCATGATTTGGAGACAGAGGAGAGGTTAAATAGATAGGAGGAGAACCTGGAGAAAGTGGTGTTCTGAAAACCTAGAGGGAAGAGAGTATCAAGGAAGAGAGAGTGATAAACAGTTTCAAAGGCTACAAAGAGGTGGAAGAGAATGAGGCTTGAGAAAAGGTGACTAAGAGATCATTAACAATTTTGGAGAGAACAGTTTAGGTGGAAATTAGCATTCATAGGTAGATTGAGCCAATAAAATAAAAATGATAATGCTACTTAGACTAATTTACTTTTTTCAGTGCCATAACAAGCTACCAAAGAAGTAGAGATGTCGAATCAGGAACAGACTATAAAAACAATATACAAAAGAAAATGAAACTAGTAGTTAAGTGTTTGATAAAGCAGAAGATCTTAGCTACTAGAGTAAATTCAACAAAAAAAAATCAGAATTCAACAAAAACTGGACAAAACTGGAAGGCAATTTCACAGAAATTAAGTATAGGCTAACATGTCAATCATTAACCAAAATAAGCTTCAAATGATGTAGATATTAAGGGTGACTTCATAAACAAATTTGATCAAGGAGTAAACTACATTTCAGCCCTTTGGATACTTGTTGGCTGTAAATGGCACCTCTATGAAAAAATGACTACATATTGGGGCACCTTGAGAAAGAGAAAGGAGGCAGCATGTGCTAGGCAGTCAAGCCACTACTACCATGTTGACCACTATCTCCCCTCAAAGCCTGATAGAGATAGCTCAGGACTTTGAGCCCAAAAGCCTTGGGAATTGCAGTCTTCTCCAAACCATACATTTTAACTCAGACCCCTCAGCCATCAAGGAGGAGATGTTGTGGAAATGTACCCTACCAGGAGTATGCTGGAACCAGCTTGTACCTGTTCCTGGGAACATCTAGGCATTCCTGATGGAAAGGCCAGAGCTGAGTAGAAAATCTGACATAGAAACAAAGGAATCAAGAGAGGCATAAAAAGATAAACATGACCAAATAAGAATAAGTGACTAAATAAGGTTAAACTGTTTACATTCCTATGTGGGGAGATGATAAATATATCCCTCAAAATCAATTAACACCAGAGGTTATAAAGGTAGATTAGACAGAAGGTCTATGAGAGACTTATGTTTTGATGATCATTAAAAAAGAACAGAAAGAGTGAGGAAGAGGAATATACTAGGAGGGGGTGGAAAGGTAGGGGAAAATTAGAGAAAATTATCACATATAAATAGCTGATGAGTAGAAGTCTATACAATTGGGGGAGCAGGCAACACTTGAACCTCATTCTCATTTGAATTGGTCAAAGGAGGGAAGAATATACATAAACTCTACTGGGTATAGAAATACATTTTACCCAACAAGAAAACAGGAGAGAAAAGGGTTAAGGGAAAGAAGAATAAGAGGAAGGGTAGATTAATTGGGGGGGGGAGGAAGGAATTAGTAAAAATATAATGGCAGGGGACCTCAATTTACCCCTCTCAGACCTAGACAAATCTAACTAAAAAAAAAAAAGTAAAGGAGGTGAATAGAATTTTAGAAAAGTTAGATAAGATACACCTTGGGAGAATATTGAATAAGAATAGAAAGGACTGTATCTCTTTTTCAGCTGTGTATGGCACCTTAAAAACTGACTATATATTATAGCTTAAAAATTGTGCAAACAAGTGTAGAAAAGCAGAAATATTAAATGCAACTTTTACTGACCATAATGCAATAAAATTACATTACAACAAAGGGCCTTTGAAACAAATATTAAAAATTAATTGGAAACTAAATAACTTAATACTAAAGAATGGAGGGATCAACAAACAAATCATAGAAGCAATTAATAATTTTATTAAATATAATAACAATGATAAAACATACTAAAATTTGTGGGTAGCAGCCAAAGTAGTACTTAGGAGACATTTCATATCTCCAAACATTTTTATCGATAAAAGAGAAAAAGGACTGTTCAATGCATTGGACATGCAACTAAAAAAAACTTAGAAAACCAAGAAATTAAAAACCTCCAATTAAACACCAAATTAAAAATCGTGAAACTCAAAGGAGAGATGGAGAAAATTGAAAGCAAAAAACCTCATTGAATTAACAAAAATAGGAACTAGAAGTTTTTTTTTTCAATGACAAACCATTAGCTAATTTGATTTTAAAAATAAAGAAGGAAACCAAATTACGAGTATGAAAAATGAAAAAGGTGAATTTATAACCAATGAAGATGAAATAAGAAAATTATTAGGTGTTATTTCACCTAGTTATATGCCAATAACACTGACAATTTAAATTAGATGAATATTACAAAAATATAAGTTTCCCCGATTAACAGAACAGAAAATAGAGTGCAAAAATAGCCCTAGTTTAGAAAAGGAAATAGAACAAGCAACAAATGAAATCCTGAAGAGGAAACCCCATGATTAGAATGATTTATAAGTGAATTCTAATAAACATTTACAGAACAATTAATTCCAATACTAAATAAACTGTTTGAAAAAATAAGAAAAGGAGCCTAACAAATTTCTTGTATGATCAAAAATGGTCTTGATACCTAAACCAGGAAGAGTCAAAACAGAGAAAGAAAACCATAAAACAATATCCCTAATGGATATTGATGCAAAGATTTAAAATAAAATGTTAGCAAGAAGACTTTAGCAACATATCATACACCATAAACAGGTGGAATTTATACTAGGAATGTAGGACTGCTTCAAAATTAGGAAAAGTATAAACATATTGACTATATTAATAACAAGAACAACAAAAATGATGTGATTATATCAAGAGATTGAGAAAAAGCTTTTGATGAAATACAACACTTATTTATTCCTGTTACAAACATTAGAAAGCAATAGTAATAAATAGTGTGTGTGTGTGTGTATGTGTACAGTCAATATAAGGGTTTCCTGAGTAAAATCATACAAATAAGAAAGCATATACATATAGAAGGGGTAGACAAGAAAATTGTTACAATGTTTGGCAAGAAATGTATATATATTCTTCCAGTAATAGCTATTAAAATATGTCTCTAAGTATGACAAGTCATTACTTTCTCTTTTCCTCATGTTTTGGCTTTATGCTAGTTTAATAGAAAGCAAAGAAAAATCTCTTCAACAAAACAAATCATGTACGCATGGGTATTTTCAGGTTTTGTTTTGTTTTTTCTTTTGTTGTGGACAAGAAGGGGGAGACTATTGTTTTCTCTTGCACTGCTAACAGACATTGGGAAAAGAAAAGAGGCCTCTCCTAATGTGTGAATAACATGTATAGGCAGCATTTATTCCTCAAATTTAACATAGTTCAAATGAATATTTTAATAAATACCCCTGTCTTAATTCTTATTGAGGAAGAGGAATTTCAAATTTCCAAATAAAAAGTAGCTCCTTTTCTAACAGTCTAAGAGTGTATAGGGATCACTCATAACTACTTCTTAGTGAGCTGGAAGGTGCTTATCTTAAGTAACTGAATATTAAATATGAAAAAGAAAAGAAAGAAATCTTCAAAATATATTTTTTTTTTTTGGTGAGGCAATCAGAGTTAAGTGACTTGCCCAGGGTCACAAAGCTAGTAAGTGTCAAGTGTCTGAGGCCAGATTTGAACTCAGGTCCTGACTCCAAGGCCAGAGCTCTATCCTCTGCGTCACCTAGCTACCCCTATTTTTAAAGAAAGGTCAGGTGGGGCTGGAATGAGAGACAAAGGGATTATGGTGGGACCAGATCTAATGGCCTACATCTAGAAGATAACCAGGAAAGCTTTTTTTTGCTCATTACTTTCACTCATTACCTAGCTCATTTACTCATTATCTATGGCTTTGTCTTGGTGCCTTTAAAAATACCTTGTATTTAATCTGAAATAATAATTAAAAAAAAATTTTTGTAGGCAAGGCAATTGGGGTTAAGTGACTTGCCCAGAGTCACACAGCTAGTAAGTGTTATGTGTTTGAGGTTGAATTTGAACTCAGGTCCTCCTGACTCCAGGTCCAATGCACTGTGCCACCTAGCTGCCCCAACCTGGAATAATCATACTAAATATTTAACTTTAATATTCTTTACTCTTTTATATCTGGTGAACAACTGAAAGATTGTCGCTTTGTATTAAAAAATAGAATACAAAGTTAGGAAATAAATGGGGAAAACAAAATTTTGAACTTTAAAAAATGTTGGCAGAAAAATCATAACACATACTTAGAACCACATATCTATCCATGCTTGACTTGAAGGCAATTAGTGCTTCTTAAGTGAAAGGTAAATTACTAAAATGTTTTACAGTGTTTTCAATTATCCTTCTTCTAGCTAAATTGTAATAGTATCCACCAAAAATTGTTATAGATTATTATATTATTACAAACAATGTAGAAACCTTGATTTTTATTATAATTTTTTCTATTCTTCTTGCTGATAAAAGATGTCCTGATAATCATGATTAAACACTTTAAAAATAACAATCTTTGTAAAGTAACTTCAGACTAGTGTATCTCAATGAATAAACTATGGTTAAAAATACAACTACAAACAGTGCATTAGTTATATTTCTCCAGCAGGATGACTCACATTCTTCTATCATCCTTCCACAGCAGGAACTTGTTTCATGTGAATGTTGTTAATAGGTCATATACTGTTAATGCTAACATGTAGGAGTCAGTTAGAAGTAAAAAGGAAAAACCCCTATCACGATTAGCATTAACAACATATAAACCTATAGCTAATTTTCAGTATTTAGAGTATAAGGAATAAGAAATTCAAATCACAGATTTTTTTCTTTCTTGATGTTTGTAACTCCTGCAAAAACAGAAAAAAATGGTTGTATATATATATATATATGTATATATACGTGGTTATGAAGATAGAAGAATTTAATTTAGTAAAGGTCTTAATGTAAAATTTTATTTTTAAAAAAGGCACAGATTTTCTGGCAGGTTGCTTAAAAGCTTGCTAAATCATAATTTAAAACATAGTTTTAACACTTTGATAACATGGAGTTAAGTTAATAGATCAATATAATATCTTTAATTTATTTGATCATTTATAGTACTTAGTGATTTACATAGATTTATGTTGTTGATAGTCATTATTGATAAAGTTCTCCAAATGCCAAAATCGTAAAAACGTTTTCAATGATGTTCTAACAAAAAACACGTTTTTCTCTTTCTTTAATCCTATTTAGGAGTTGGTAAATAAAATTAAAAAAAAAAAGGCTAAAGACTTTGAATTAATCTGTTCTGCAAAAGTAAAATTCTGATCAGATTTCATTTCTATAAGAAATTTAATTTATTTTCACTCTCATACTTCCCTGGAAATATGATTTAGTAAATAGGGGCACTTATCTTACCTTCTTGAGGGTATCCATTCTTCAGTGGTGCTCATCTACAAAAAAAAAAAATCAGTATCTAGCAGATAGTATAGGTGCTTAATAAGTGTTTTAAAAAATTTGTTGAATTGAGTCTTGTCTCAAACATAGCGTCATTTGTCTTATAAACGAATGTCTTCTGAAGGGAATATTTTTTTAAAAGATAAAAGTTTGATACTTCCTTTAAAGGAGTCAGATTTACCCTTTCATGCTGAGTGACAATGCTCTCCCAAGCTTCAGGTTTCAGTGATACTATATCAGAACCCAGAAGTTAGAATGTCATCTTAGTATGTGACTCATTTAGCAAAAAGAGGGAAATTTTCTTTCTTTCACTTCATAATGAAACTAGCTAGATGGAAATGTGATTCAGTACTAAAGAAATGAATTTATTGGGGGAATTTTTATACTTCGTATATTTTGACAGGGCAGAAACTGTCTTGGTTTGGAAATTTCCAAACCAAGGAAAATATGTTATTTTCAATGATGGTACTTTTTAGTCTGTTGGTTATCTGAGATGAATTTGTTAAGGTGCTTAGAATAAAAGAGATTTTAAGTGATTAACTCATTTTCCAGAATTTTGTTACATATTATTACATAGATGAAAAGGCTGTTTATACTTTTGTGCATTTATATTTGACATTTGTAAACTCTATTAATTATTTTGATAGTGTTCATTACTTTTTAGTTCAACCATCAAAGCTATTTTAGAACCAAAAATTTTCACACAAGTGCTTTTTGAGAATATTTATCCAACTGCCTTTCAGATATCTCGAAGTGTATCTCTAGTAGACATCTGAAACTCAATATGTCCAAAACCAAACTCATCTTTTCCTCTAAACCCTCCTCAACTCCTACCTTCCCTATTACTGTAGAGAACAACACAATCCTTCCGGGTCCTCAATCTCACAACCTAGAAGTCACCCTGGATTCTTTACTGTCTCTCACCCCCATAGCCAAGCCGTTGCCAATCATATCTTGTATACACCCCCTTCTCTCTGACACTGTCACTGCTCTAGTGCAGGGCTTTATCACGTCACAACTTAGATTATTGCAATAATCTGCTAGTGGGTCTGTTTGCCTCCTTTCTCCCCACTCCAATCCATCCTCCATTTAGCTAAAAAGTGATTTTCTGAAAACACAGGTCTGATCATGTCACTCCCCTCCCCACCCTCCTCTGCCACCCCTTCCCCCACTCAGTAAACTCCAGTGGCTTCCTCTTGCTTCCAGGTGTAAGTATGACATGCTCTGTTTGGCAGTCAAAGCCTTTCATAACATAGGCTCCTCCTGCCTTTCCAGTCATCTTACATCTTACTCCCTAATACATGGTCTTCATTCCGGTGACACTGGCCTCTTGGCTATTCCACAAATAAGACACAACACCTCTTGACTCTGAGCATTCTCTCTGACTGTCCCCCATGCCTGGCACGCTCTCCTTTCTCTACTCTGACTACTGACTTCCTTGGTTTTCTTTATATCCTGACTAAAACCCCATTTTCTGCAGGAAGCCTTCCCTAATCTCTTTTAATTCCAATGCCTTCCCTCTGTTGATTGTTTCCTATTTATCCTGTGTTTAGTTTGTTTGGTTTATATCTATTTGCATGTTTTTTGTTTCCCGTTACATGTTTTGCATGTCTCCCATTACTCTGTCCTTGAAGACAGGGCTGTCTTTTGCCTCTTTTTCTATCCCCAGGGCTTAATACAGTGCCTGGCACAGAGTAGGTGCTTAATAAATGTTTATTGACTGATTATGTCAAAAAGATCAGAAAGATTTTCTTATGGGCATCTTGAATTTTTAGAACTGTAGGAAACTAGCAATTTTTTTTCAAATATTTTTCTACACTACAAAATTGGGAAAAAGTCTAGTCTTCATGATAAATGATAAACATTTAAAACATGGAAAATGTTAATTAACTTATCAGGATAGTGTTTTTGAACTCTATTATAATCCTAACCTATTATCTTGTAGTCTGTTGCTTGTCCTGAGTTTCA